>NW_006435781.1:757060-758029 GCF_000325575.1 Pteropus alecto
CAAGGATGTTTCCTCTTTTTGTTATCAGAGTTAAAACTTTTTATATTTAACTCACAACTTCTACTTAGTGCCGAGTGTGTCTTCTTCACTTTCTTATTGTCTCATATCTCTCTTCTAGCTAATACTAATAGCAAATATGCTATATGTACCCAGCAGTGGACACAGTAATGAGCAAATATAGAATAATTTAGAATCAAATTTAACATTATGATCTACAGGGGGTCTCACTATCATAGTTCTCAGTGACCTCCCTGCCCTCATGTCCACCCACAGTCCACCTTGCTACACTTGCCTCCTAGCTGTGCTTCTATATTACTAGCAATGCCCATGCCTCTGGTCTATTATAATATTCTCCACCTAGATAACTTCTTCTCAGTGTTCAAATGGCTCCCTCCTTTACTTATTTTAAGTTTCTGGTCAAGTTATACAGCCAGAGAGAGGCCTTTTTGTTCACTATCCAGTCAACTTTCTGTCTTTTTTTTAATTCTATTTATTTGAATTTGATTGATTAATTAACTTAATACTTTTATTATATTCAGAGTTTCTATTACAAGGAAATTTAAAAAATAATGAAAAAATGAAATCCACATACTTAACCACTAAACTTAAGAAATAGAGTATTGCAAACACCATCGATATCCCTTGTCACCCCTCTCAAATTCCTTTCTCTCCTCTATATCCACCCTCACCATCATTCCCACACAGATCATTTATCTGTTCTCAGTGCCATTCCCAGCTCCTAGCATGAAAACTGTACTTCCAAGAATTGTTTTTTTTTACACTGGCTACTTGCTTGGTTCAACCAGTGAGAGGCACTTGGAGGATATTGACGGTGAGAAGAGGAGAGAATATTTCCCTCATTGTTTCAGGATGTATCTCCATCACTGGCTGAGAATGAATATTATAGGGTTCTAGCTTCCCCTGGAAATAGCATTACTCAGGATTGCTGCATCCCCACAGGAGAGCTTC
>NW_006435781.1:758065-760195 GCF_000325575.1 Pteropus alecto
CCTTTGGAATAGTAGCAGCTTCTTGGTATTGATAATCTATTGTATTGGTAGCCTACCATCCCTTTGTGTACATCCTCATTTATTCCAACATTTTTATATCTAATTCTCTATCATAAATTCATTTTGTTGCAGTATCTGATAGGATCTCCCCCCATGTATCTCAATTTTCCTTTCCTTATTTTCCTTTCCTTATTTCCATTAGTCATTAAAATGTCTTTATTTGTTTGTTTGTTCATTTCCTAACTCACCAATTAGATTTTAAGCATCATTAAAGCCAAGGCTTTGCTTTTTTTATGTTTACTTCTTGCATCCCTGGTGCCCAGAGAGCACTGAATAAATATTGGCTGAATGAAGCAATAATGAATGACCTCAATTAATTCTCCCCAAAGTATCAACATCCCCATTTTTATAAATGAGGTCTAAGATGCTAAAATGTTAAGTAATTTGCCAAAGCTGCAGAAACAGAATGGAGAAGCAGTCCTGTTAGATGTTCACAAAAACCTGTTGATATTTTTCTGATTATAAGTAATCCCAATATCTTTATCAACTCTTTCTATACTTATCTCTCCCTCTGGACATATATTCATCATTTGGATAAAATTGGACTGATTCATATCACCTCTGGCTAGCTTCTAATACGTGTTTGTTCCAGCCACTGCCACAAGGGAAACATTGTTTTCCAGAGTGTACGTTTTCAATTTTAAGTAAACCAAAGCTTATGCAGTTTATAATCCAGCAAACGCCTTTGTCTCTTTGCATAGACCCCTCTCCTTCTAGATCACTTGCTCAGATGCCTTGTTAGGCAAAACTCTTGGCTTCACCATAACTAAGTACTCTCACTACTATTCACGAGATTCTTCTTCACTTTTATTTATTAATACATATCTAGCATTAAAATAAATGTACCTAATTACTAGAGAGAAACACATTATTTATATAAAAGAAAACACATTTAAAGTAGCACAGAGGTCTTTATGAAATCAGAAGATCTCAGATTAAATAAAGTGTCTTAAGATAAATTTGGCTATGTACTCCCAAATAAATATAGCACATTGAGTAAAATTCTCAGTTTGCATTTCTAACACACTCTCTAAAAATATCTTTACCATCTGAAAACCCCATTATATAGCATGCAAAATGCTTTTCTATATTCTACTCATCTACTGTAAAAGGTCTAATAAAGGGAAACTCATATACTATCAAAAATAATGTGGTTTAAATAATGCCATTTGATACAGTGATTTAAACTAGTATTTTGGACTGAAGTTTTATCTAGGAAAATTCTCAGCCATTATCTCTTCAAATGGGGCTTCTGCCCCATTGTTTCTCTCTGTCTTTCTGGGATACTTTTATGATAGATTTTTTTTTCTGTCTTTTATTCTCTATTTTCTATCTTTTTGTCTGTCCATGCTTCATTCCAAATATATATTTCAGATTTACTAATTTTTTGTTTATCTTTGTCTAATCTGCTTTTAAACCCATCTATTGTGTTATTGTGTTATTAATTTGTACTTACTGCATGTTTTAGTTTAGAATTTATTTTGATTCTCCTTAAAATCTATTATGTCATTTTTATGTTTTCCAGTTTACTGCCAAAATTCTGAATCTTGTTATTCTCCTTCCAACAAGATTAGTATAAATACTTAAGTCATGTAGTATGTGTATATGTTTATGTGTGTATACATAAATTAGGTATAGTTATATATAGTATATATGATTTAAAGCTTGTGTATATATCTATATAAGATATTTAGCTATATACATATATATATACACATAAACACAAATTGTTCTTTCCTATATATATTCATTCCCTAATTTTATATATATTTAGGAATGGATGTGTGTGTGTGTGTGTGTGTGTGTGTGTGTATAAAAGTACACCATTGGTACTGGTTTTGATTTTGAAATCAGATCAACCTGGTTTAAAATTTTGGCTTCAACGCTTACTTGATGATTAACTATGAGCAAACTAGCTGGCCTTTTTTGTTGTCTAAGTTTTCTCAACGGTAAGTGAGAATAAAAATATGTATCTCATAGGTTTATCGTAAGAATAATGACAATGTGTAGTAATTATTAGAGATTCCAACACACACTAAACACAGATAAAGTGGCTTTTTTTTTTTTTTT
>NW_006435781.1:760212-761466 GCF_000325575.1 Pteropus alecto
AAAGGTGATATGATGTAATTTAAAAAAAAAACGTCTGTGGATAATGATACTTTTTCCACAAGGGCAAATGATAACATCGAAGGACTGTAGCCTTCAAAGTCTGATATACACTGACTCTACTCATTTTCTCTAAGTACCATCTATGTTGGCAAGTTACTCAGCCCCTTTGTTTCTCCATTTTCTCACCTTGAAAAATAAATTTAACAATGCAAAACTTGCAAGGCTGGTATGAGGGTTCATCGTAATATATGCATAGTTTCTGTCAATATCAGACACGTAGAAAGAATATATCTTCAACATAATCATATTCTAATCTGTATTTTTTCCATTTTGTTAATATTTGTAATTAGTATGATTGAGTTTGCTGACAACTTAAGAAAACATAATAACAAAGTTTAAAATGATTTTTTTTTTCCTTTTGATAAAGTTTTTGACACTTTGCCACCCATGCGCTATCAGGAGACCATGAGCACCATCATGACATGGATCCAGCAGTCAGAAACCAAACTCTCTATACCTCAGGTTATGGTCACTGAATATGAAATCATGGAACAGAGACTCGGGGAGTTACAGGTCTGTGAATGTTTAAATGTCTTAAACAATACAGTGCACATCTTATCTACCAAATAATTACATTGTATAACCATAAAATAATATTAGAATTAAAAGAATCGTGGCATGAATGATAGTTAACTAGTTAAAAAAAAATGAAGTCTTTAAAAATATAATACGTTATGCATTTCTGCCTTCTCTCTATAAGATAAAAATTCCATTACTGAAGACAATGATATGATCTACTTATGAAATATATTTTTCTAATTTAGTATGTATTTTTAGACATATTGATTTTGATTATTATAAAAGTAATGGTATCATTTTCCCCTTTTGATTGATGATTTATAACTCCTCTCATGTTTCTGAACAGAAAGGAGTAAAAATCAGTGTAGTTATAAAATTAGTCTTAATTTAAACACTAGTCTTATATCATGATGTAGTTAGTTATTTGAGTTCTAATAACTATGATTTTAACAACCTTATATTGGGGGATGTCTTAAACAATGCAGTGATATGAGGATTTTCCTATCTCTGAAAAGCCTGTGTTGTATATCTGATCACATTTTATTTAAGACATGAAACATACTTGTTATATTTAGGAGCTGAAGTGAAATATCCAAGTTTTGAAAATTAAATTAATAAAAAAGGTTAAAATTTTAACTTGATTATATCAAGTTCTTTTTTGAAAATGAAATATTT
>NW_006435781.1:761605-769842 GCF_000325575.1 Pteropus alecto
TAGAATTATAAACTTAAAAAAATAAGAGTATAAAGTCATAGCAAGTAGAGGAGTACATTAAATACACAAGAAATGGTGCCAAGATGACTGTAAAGTATATTTTTACTGAAAAAATAGTGAAGAGGGAAAATTATTTATAAATATTATTACGAAAATATATTAGCTAACAAAAAGTGAAGTTAGAACCTTGTATCAAATGTTACACCAAAATAAAATACCACATAAATTAAAAAGTTCAAAAACATTTTAATCATAAATTTTACAGAAATTTTTAATAAAAGTCTGTAAAAACATATGATGGGGAAGCATGTAATCAATGGAAGCAATCACAAACATTGTAACACTACCAGAGACAATTTAAAAGAAAAATGAGACCACTGAAAAAATTTTTCTAAGAAAGGCAAAAGTCATTAATAAGGAAGTCATCAGAAAGAGACATAAACAACCATTAAACCTCTGAAAAATTGTAATTCGAATTATAAAGGATGAAGTACAGATTTACAAAATGAGATATCATTTTTCACATACTAAATTACAAAAAATAAATCCAAAGAGATAAGCGCAGATCTGTCAGCAATGAACTGTGTTCTCACTTACTAGTGGCAATGTAAATGAGTGTAAATTTTTCTGAGGAAAACTTTTCAATACCTCCTAATAATATGTAAAACAATTCATTTAATGGTACATGTGAATACTATTTCCACAAAGTCTATCTTTTGGAAATATCCAGAATGTACTCAAAGATATAGATAGATGGAGATAGATAGATTGTAAGCATAATTTACAAAAGTGGAAAACTCTAAATTAATTTTTAGAGCTAATAATGGGAAATGGTTAACTGAACTAGAGAAACCATTAAATTTGTTTTTGAAAAATACTTAGTGACATGGGAAAAGGCTCACAATGAAATGCCCAGCTCAAAATGTAGTTATATGCATGTTAGATATTGTCTAAATAATCAAGGGTAATAGTTTTAAAAAGTAAAATACCACAAAATAGAAAAAAGATATTGTGCAATGATAAAAGTTATGTGTTTGACCTATTTTGAGAATGTTATAGGTCACATTATAAAAGAATGGAAAAATGTGCGTGTGTTCATGTGATAACATCAGATATTCAATATTTAGTTATACATAGAAAAAACTGGTTTATTTAAAATCATAATAGTTGTATGTACGTGTGTTTTTCATTTTTTTTTAATCTTGAACTTTTATTACTTTATAACCAGAAAGTAGCATTTAAATAAATATTGAGTAGTGGAAACCTAAAGATTGGCATCCTATTATAAGAGACTGCATAGGTAATATAGTATAGGTATAAAACTAACTTTATCAATTTTTCCCAAAATTACCCTGGAATTTCTCTATAATACTATAATGTCTTTTGAAAACTATAAAACTTTAGTTAACTGGCATTAGTAGACCATCTATCTGGTAACTTATTTACAGTTGTGTTTTCCCATATCTCAATATGATTTAGTTATATTTTTACTGAGGGAGGTTAGAAGTTGTCTTCATAAAGGCTCAGTATAATTAAGTTAAACTCCATTAACTATATCATAAAAGCAGTAATTAATATACAGAAATAATAGCATAAAATTAGGTTGTTAAAACTCTGGTTCCATAAGATATAGTTTTGGATAGATTTGACATTGTTCATTAAAGTGGGCATAGATTTTAAAACAAAATCTTAATAATGTGCAAATTACTCTTATGATAAAAAGTAAACTTTAAATTATGACCAGTTATAACTAATATTACATCATCTATTGTTTTAGATACTTGAATCACCTAGCTTTCATTTTAAGTTCATTTACTTTAACTGAAGCTTGTCAATGAAGATAGTAATGAAGCTTATCATTATTATTCATCAATTAGTATACATGTACTTTTCTTTTTCAACATGGAGGCTTTACAAAGTTCTCTGCAAGAGCAACAAAGTGGCCTAAACTATCTCAGCACCACTGTGAAAGACATGTCAAAGAACGCGCCCTCTGATATTAGCCGAAAATATCAATCAGAATTTGAAGAGATTGAGGGCCGCTGGAAGAAGCTCTCCTCTCAGTTGGTTGAATATTACCAAAAGCTAGAGGATCAAATGTCTAAACTCCGAAAAATTCAGGTAATTCAAGATTTTACTTTTTATATTTATTTTTTCTTTACTCGTTTCTCCCTAAACTATGCATTTATAAAATTTAAAGGCAAATGATTTAACCTCCATAGTCATTCAGAGTCAGTGATATCAAAAGACACAAATCTTTCTCAAAGGAATGTAGTTTGCCAATTTGTTTTAAGAAAACAGTAATTAGGAGTTCTGCTTCTTCATTTTCTTTAGAATTATTTTGTTTTTCTTCCGCCAATACCAATGAGATTTAAACACGTTTTTAGCTCAAATAATATTCAAAACCAATCTTTCCTTTAGCTTATGAATAGTTAAAAAGTTATGTACCATGGAATATAGTCATATCATTTCATCAGCATATTTTACTTCTATGTATAAATTTGACCCCCATCACATTCCACAAAATAGCTTCTAGTGACTTAATTTATTTGAATAGTGCCACCATATTAATAATCACCCAAGCTGAAAATAGTAACAAACAATTACATTCTGATCTAAAGTCTAAAATACTTAGTAATATAAGCGATATCTCTTTTATGTGGTGAATTATTGCGAATGTAAATTCTTCTAAGAATCTTTGAAAGCATCATGGCATGATGAAAAAGCATTGGAACAAGAAGTTTTTGGATTTAAATTCCAATACAGCTACTCACTTTTTCTGACCTTGTACAGACCAAAAGACTGAGCACTCTGAAAACATTCTGTAATGTACAACACGCATGTATATGTTGCTACATATGAACATATGCGTGCATACATATGCATACAGACACATACATAAAAATGCATTTTTGCCAGTACCAGTGGTAAAAGAGGGTACAATTATGTGGTCCTTGCCATTAAGGAGCCCACATTCTAGTGAAGGAGAAAGGTAAGTGTATTAGTTTCCTATTGCTGCTATAACATATTACCACAAATTTAATGGCTTAAAACAACACAAATTTATTATCCTGTAGTTCTGAAAGTCTGAAGTCCAAAATCAGTTTTAGTGAGCCGTAGTCAAGGTTTCTGCAGGGCCATGTCCATTCTGGAAGCTTTAGGATAAAATCTGTTCCCTTGTCCTTTTTAGCTTTCCTATATGCATTCCTTGGCTCATGTCCCCATCCTCTATTTCAAGGCCAACAGTGTAGTATCTTTTTGTTTCTCTAACAATACTCCTGCTTGCTCTTAATAAGGACCCTTGTGACTACCTTGTGCCTGGCTGGATAGCCCAGGATAATCTCCCCGTCTCAAAGTCCTTCACTGAATCTCATCTGCAAAGTGGTTTTTGCTAATATTCGTAGGTCGTGGGAGTTAGGGCCTGATCATATTGGCAAGTCATTATTCAGCCAACACAGGAAGTAAATTAAACAGTGTGGTAATTTTTATGACAATAGGCAGAAAAAAAAAATCCAACAGAATCTGGGAAAAGTGGTTCTGAAATGTCCTTGGAACAAGGGTTATGTAGGCTATACCTCGAACAAGTAAAATTTAGTCAACTAGTAAAAAGGGAGGATGAGTTCCTGACAAAATGGAGCAGTATGTTCAATCAGCTGGTAATGGTTCCATATTGAAGAGACAAAGATATGTTTGGAGATGGATAAAATACATTATTGGAAAAATGGTCTGGGAATAGAAAATGAATGGTTCTGAATGTCATGCTTTGAAATATGAGTTATAACTTAATGGTGATGAATTTAAAAACAATAATATTTGTTTTTTTTAAATGGTGTTTTAATGGTGATGAATTTAAAAACAATAATGTGGAACTGTTACTGGTATTTTAAAGTGGGAAATATATGATAATATTTGTGCGTACAAAGCATCACTATGATAAGAGGGAGGTAGAGAGAATACTGACACCAATGCAGAAAATGGGTAAGACTGAGACCAATACCAAAAAAAAGCCAGTACAGTAATCAAGGAGCCAATATTAAGATCCGAACCAGGACAATTTGGACATGGACAAAGCATAAAACCAGACTTGATAATTATCAGCAAGATAATGATGGTGGAATCTAAAGTTCTTAGATTTAGTCAAATGCTTTTAAAATTCATTATTATTAATAATCATATTGAAAGAGTAACTTTCTGTGAAGCACATATTTTCAATAGAAATTTACTTAAGAAAGGAGAAAATAGCACATCTGGACAGCATAGTTGAATTGTTTGGAAATAAAGAAGTTTGAAAATCATACATTTGGAAAGGAGCCAAAAAAAGCAATGGGAAAAAGGCAAATGTGAAAGAATAATGGGAGGTACTTGGCTATTTATAAATGATGAAAGAGGACATTTTTCACCTGATCTTTACTTCAACCTGATAAAGCAAATAAGAAATTCAAAGCAAAAGTTTTCTCTTACAAGATGACAAAATCTTGGCCTGAAAGTTCCCAACTGGAGGGACTATTTAAACTGTCAACTGCAAAAAACAATTTGTGGAAGTTCAGGTTTAGGGAGGCTATAAAGATACCATTACATTGAGTTTATTGTTCATAGTTTGTTTTATGTACTGTAAGGGCACTTTGTTAGTATTATCATGAGTTGTTTTGTAACTTAAAATTTCTCTAGAGGGGGATATGATTTAATGTTCTCAAGAGTAACATCATAAAACCAGATTTGGTAGTAATTTTTTATTTTTAACAATAGCAGACTTCATACACCAGTGCTCATACAGTAGACCATAAAAATGCAGTCTTGGTAAAAATATTATTTTCCTGAAGAGCTCCTTAGACATCTTTCAAACATGGGAATTGTTCCTGGGAATTGTGTTCAGACATATCACCATGATGAATTGTGTTAAGGGAAATCAGCACCTCAATAATGCCTTAAAATGGGCTTGTGATTCCAGAATCATATAAAAACCCTGAAGAAATGGATGGCTGAAGTCGATGTTTTCCTGAAAGAGGAATGGCCTGCTCTTGGGGATTTAGAAATTCTTAAAAAACAGCTGAAACAGTGCAGGGTAAGATTTGTATGTGATATTTTTCATATGAAGGCTTTTATGTGGAAATATTTTTTTGGTTATATCAGTGGTTCTCAACCAGGAGTGATTCCCCGCCAACCCTGGGGAGGGGGCATTTTAGTAATGTCTAGAGACAATTTATTTGTCACAACTTGGAGTGGCCTAGATGCTACTGGCATATAGTAAGTGGAGGCCTGGGATGCTTCTAAACATCCTACAATGCACGGAACAGTCCCCTGCCCCATGATAAAGAATTACCCAGTCCAAAATGGCAGTAGTGTCAAAGGTGAGAAACTGGGTTAAATGAAAAACAGAAAAATGTTATCATTTACTCAACCTTCTTTTTACAAGATTATTTTAACATAAAATGAAGTTGGTTTAAAGGTAAATAATCCTTGGAGTTATTTGTTAATATCTTATTACAGATTATTAGTCATGCTGTATTACTCTTTTCATGTATATTGAAATGTATTATATTATACACTATGGATTTTTGAAATAATATGTATTATACCATTGTCATGCAGTGGGAAGAAAATAATCTAGCTCTTTAAATGATTTTCTTTGCAAATTTAAGCTAAAAAAAGAAATCCACTCGACAGATAACCTTCACACCCATCATGTTATAAACAATTGCTGCAATATTCTGTGTTTGAAAACCAAAATCCTTTCAAAAACAGTAATGTATAAAGCCCATCATTTTCACACATTTTCTAACAAGAAACATTAAATTTATTTCCTTTGATAACTAATCTAAGTAGAATACAGATAATTCCCTATTTTATTCATGAGAAAAAACACTGAATGTTTTTTGGAAGGCTTTTAATATATTGAAGTTTGTGTGTATGTGTGTGTGCGTGCGCACACGCATTTATTTCAGATTTAAAAGGACAAAATTCATTTGTAATGTCATGATTCCTAATTATATGTGGCCTATTTATGTTGCATTTCTAATATGTTGAGATAATTTTTTCAGCTAGCTTAAACAGAATTATTTCTTTAGCTTTTAGTCAATGATATTCAGACAATTCAGCCCAGTCTAAACAGTGTCAATGAAGGTGGACAGAAGATAAAGAATGAAGCAGAGCCAGAGTTTGCTTCCAGACTTGAGACTGAACTCAGAGAACTGAACACTCAGTGGGATCACATGTGCCGACAGGTATAGACAGTCTCTTTCACTGTGGATTGACTCTATTAAATTAAGATTTCTTAATGTCTGCCTTCATTGTTGCCCATTTTAAAAGCATAGTCTCTGGCTATGTCGATGTGAAGCATGATTAATTCAAACTAGTCTTTGTCTAGCACATAAAATATTTTCATAGTAGATATTTTTCTTTTTTTGTTATTTTTTTGAATTCTTCCTACTCTTTATTTTTTTGTATTAAAATTATTGGGGTGACATTGGTTAATAAAATTAACTAAGTTTCAAGTATACAATCCAAAAATATGTCATATATATTATATCTTGCATTACGTGTTCACCACCCGAAGTTAAATTTCCTTCCATCACCAAATATTTTATCTCATTACCTCTATTTTATAGTAGTTATTTTAAATAATGTGTATTTATCTTATTGGGGTCCTAAAACAGCCGTCTTGACTGGAATGTTTTCTTCAGTGCCTAATTTCATAATAGTAATTAGAATAACAAAAGAAACTTTATACTTGTATACTTGGTACAGAAATAAAATGAATGAGTAATATATGAGTATACACAAATGTAGATAATTTTTACTCCTGATTGTTAAGTTCGACAAGTTTGGCTTTTTCATTTATTTCAATTACTGAGTTAAGATTGGGAAATAGTTAAAATAGCTTAGTGGAAAGAAAAACAAAGTAATTGTGCACTCACAGCTGAGTTCCTCATTTCATACAGCAGAAGGTTTTACAGATATTTATTTTGGATTTCAAGATTAAATTATAAAAAGTAAATAGTATATACACAAGTAGTGTATATCTAATAATTCCTGTTTAGAAGATTAAATTTTGATCTAAAGCAGTGATTACTTTTCAACACACCAATACCTTTTTTGAAATTAATGAGAGGTTTCATTTTATGTTTATTTGAGGCAGTTAGTCTTTCATTATTTCTAAGTAATCTTTCAAAGTTTCAAAGAAATCATGCCAAAAGGCAAAAACTAATTTGAGAAAGAAGACTCTAGAAAAGTAAAAGTCAAGGCAAGTCACCCAGCTAATACCATCACTGAGAAATGCTCAACAGTTCTATTAACTCAGAGATGAGATAGCCCTGGGTCAGCTAGCTTGCATTCTTCTCCTGGAATAAGCGAGTTCTAGGAGGGAAGTTTAGGAAAAATATATTACTTAGATAATAGATTATATCATTAATGTTTACCTGGAAGGCCAGTATGAAAGGTATTTGTTTGTTGAATGTTTTTAATGGATTAATAGGAAGAACAATCCAATTTATTTATAGCAAGAAAGGAAACAACAGCAAAAAAATGTGCAAAGTCACAATATTACTGAAATGTCCAGTTTTTGTGTTAGAGAATTATATTTTTTAAAGCATATTCTTAAAATATTCTTGTTTAAGATCTTCTGTCTACAGTAAATTGTACCAATGATTCATTGTTCAAGACCAGTGTTATAAACACATTAGCCTGCTGCATAATAAAATTTCCAAAGATCTCAGTCAGGCTCTTATCCCATCCTAGGATATTTTATGTCCCTCTGGTTCTCCATGGAATATTACACTGCCTATGCTCTGACTTTATCTAAATCCAAATTATCTAGGTTTTGAAAGGAAGAAATCATATTGTCGAAAAGAGAAGGAAGACAATGCAGTAAAAGCAGAAAAGCCAAACTTGGGTATTGGGAATAATTCAAGACTTCAAAAATAATGGAAATGAAATGTAAATCTATGCTGTATAGAAATGTTTACACACCAAACAAGGGTGTGAAGTTCTTTCATGGGTCAACGATAACTCCTCAGTTGTTTTTAGGAACGAAATTGTCCAAATGCCTGACATATTTGAAGATACTTTGAGATGCCATGATCTGACTTTGTAAATATAAAATGGTTGAGATTATTTTAAATTCTAAAAGTTATACATGTAAATAAAAAAATCAAGATTTTAGCTACTTTTAAATATAGGATAATCATTACTAAAATAATCCACAAATTAACAAACCATACTTAAAAGAATGAAGGAAGAGT
>NW_006435781.1:770657-771507 GCF_000325575.1 Pteropus alecto
ATGTTATGTATTTATTAAAGAAATTAACAATATACATGTAAATATATAATTTGTTTAGAGAAAAAAATTTAACTTCATTACTTATTAGAATATTTATTTAAACATATAATTATTAAACACTTTTTATCAGATATAAAGTAATATCTATCTTCATGGAGGCTATAGTTTAGTAGAGAAGGAACTCATACAACTCAATAGCAGAAACAAACAGATTAAAAAATGGGCAGAGGAAATGAATAGACATTTTTGCAAAGAAGACATACAAATGGTTAACAGATACATAAAAGGATGCTCAACCTTACTAATCATGAGGGAAATGCAAATCAAAGCCACAATGAAATATGACCTTATACTTGTTATTATCAAAAAACACAAGACATACATGCTGGCAAGGATGTGGAGAAAAGAGAACTCTTGCACACTGTTGGTGGGATGTAAATTGGTACAGCCACTATGGAAAACAGTATGGAGGTTCCTCAAGAAATTAAAAATAGACTGCCTTATGATCCAGCAGTCACACTCTGCGTATGTGTACAAAGAGATATCTGCACTCCCATAGTCATTGCATCATTATTCATAATAGCCAAGATATGGAAACAACCTAAGTGTTCCTCAATGGATGCATGTATAAAGACAAGGACACACACAGACATGCATGTGCATGCATGCACGTATGCACACGCAGACACATACACGAGGTATTATTCAGCCACGAGAGAGAAGGGAATCTTGCAATTTGCGACAACCTTGATGGACCCTGAGGGCATTATGCTAAGTGAAATAAGTCAGACAGAAAAACAAATACTGTATATCCCTCACTTATATGTAAAAATCTAAAAAAGCCAAACTC
>NW_006435781.1:771562-777377 GCF_000325575.1 Pteropus alecto
GGATAGATGTTGGTCAAATGGTACCAACTTCCAGTTATACAATGAATAAATTCTCGGAATCTAATTGACAGTATGGTGACTATAGTTAACAATACTATATTATATACTTGAAAATTGCTAAGAGAATAGATCTTAAATGTTCTTACCACAAAAAGGAAAATGGTATTGCTAGTGGTTACCAGAGGGAAGGGAGTAACTGGAAGGTAGACAGGGTAAAAGAGGTCAAATATGTGGTGATAAAAATCTAACTATGAGTGGTGAACACACAATGCAATATATATATATGACTCACTGTTGAGTCATATACACTTGAAACTTAAGGGATTTTGTTAATGTCACCCCAATTAAAAATGATAACAATAAAATAAGAAGAAGAAAAGGAAAATGGTAATTATGTGAGGGCGATGGAGATGTTAACTAATCCTACTGTATTAATCATTTCACAATATATATTGTATATCAAATCATCATATTGTGCATCTTAAAATTATGCAATGTTATGTCGATTTTATCTCAGTAAAGTTGGGGGTGAAGAAAATAGAGTGGGGAAGGTCAGTACTGAAAGTTAGATTTACAAATTCTGGAACAGGAACACGCAGAACTTTTTATTTTATCTACAAGGTCGAGGCAATGTAATGTGCTGAAACTGTGGGGGTAGATTGGGCAACTTAAGGCTGAATGTTGGCATCACTGCTGGGATAAAGGTGAGGGTGAAATTGTCATTTTAACCCAAAACTTTTACAGAAATTCTTCTAAAACATGAAACCACAAAAAATAAATATTTCTCTCTGATCAGTCGTAGAGCTGTGGAATGTTAAATTTGGAAAAGACGTTGGAAATCATCTAGTCCAAGTGTTAGGTTAGTTACGAAGCTGAAATAAAGAGAAATGAAGTGATGGGTCCAGGTTCACTTAGCTTGTTAATGGTTGAGTCCAGGTATTCTGATTCCAAAGCTGATGTTCTTTCCAAAACACTTGTGTTGTCATCTCAGAATAATTTCCTGCCTTTCTTCTGGTATAGTTTTATAGCACATGATATTTTTTTACTATGGGTTTTGGCTGAGCTCCATTAGTCCCTCTGATATTATTGTCACTTTGCCAACAGCCTCAAAAGATTATAGCAGAGCATCTAAGTAGAAATTTAACAGCATGTTTACTTAGGCCTATTATAGGTTCATTGACTATGCAAAAGAATCTTTATACCTTAACTAGTATAATTGTTAGACATAATGTTCTAGCTGTATCAGATGAAACATTTATTTACATTTCAATAGATCAGCTACTACATTTACCTAGGCAACTAAAGAATTTAAGATAGTTTTGATTTAACTATATTAGGCTTAAGATGGTTGTAAAGTTTAAGGAAAATTAATATGATGATGGTTCTGCACAAAATTTACTATTTGATAAAATACCATTAAAACTTCATTATAGTAAAACTATGCATTTCATATTAAGACTTTACAATTCCAAATCTGTTGCTTAAGAGATAGAACTCTTTTTAATCCCAGAGAGAAGAATAACATCATTTGATTAGAGTTACTTTTTAAGGTAAAAGAGAAGCATTATATATAATCATTCTATTCTGGGTTTTCCCTCAGGGTAGTACAAAGGTAGTACTTTGTAGCAAGCCATTAGCATGCATGATTTTCCTGTAGATGTTTTAAGTTTTGCTATTTTTTCTGGTTAATAAGTAATTTCATTGTTAAAGGTTCGTATTTCAGAAATGTATGAGGTTTTACAAAGCACAAGTCTCCTATTACTACAATACAGTTTTTATTACCAGCTTTTTGAACTTAAAATTATCTGTACTGAAGTGAACAACTTTCACTTCAGTACAGATATTTTGGTGCTACATGATATCTTATCGTGTGTGTGTGTGTGTGTGTGTATAGCTATCTTAGAATTTATTTAACTAATCTTCCACGAAAGCACATTTGAGTTTGTTTCTAACATGTTGCCGTCTTTAAAGCTAATTTGAACAGTACACATTGAACTTCGTACACTTTGTTTTGTATGATTCATTACTTAAAGTGAAAGAGTAGACTCAGATATATAAATGTTAAAAGTTTTAATACATTTTCCAATTTACTATCTAAAATGTTGTACTATGTTGGGCGTTTCCCTCAACCGGTATAAAAACCTTTGTTTCCCCATATCCCTGTGTAAATTGGGCATTTTTGCTGATTATTTATTTATTTTTGCCAATCTTACATGTGAATATGCATTAATTCTTTTTCATTTGCAATCATTTAACTATAAATGATACTGAGCATCCTTTTACATATATGGCCACATTTTAGTTTTTGTTCTGTGAATTACATGTCTATGTCCTTTATCCATTTTTTATGTTTTCTTTTTGATTTGTGAGAGGCATATAAGTGTTAACTTCCTAGGATATTTGAAATTGTAAACCGGTATCAAAGAGCACAAAGAATTATTATTTCTATGTGTGCCAAGAAATTGACTTTTCTAACTGAAACGTATTTGAAGAAAGTTGTTTTTCTCTAGTCTCTATAGAAAAGCATTGCCACACACAACAGCTAAATTATAGTCATAGGGAATCTGTTTATTTTATTAAGTATGCCAAGTAAATGGCTGTATTTTATTTTAACACTTATGTGAAATTAAGTATATCCTATCGCCATAAGTTACTTTCCTCATTTATATAAGCTTTTTGCTTCTTTATTTTTTCTATCTAAGTATTTTATTGTGCTCAATAATAATATAATGATAATGTTTTGTGACTTTCAATATTCATGCTTTGTTGGTTTGTTTTATGGAAGGTCTATGCCAGAAAGGAAGCCTTAAAGGGAGCCTTGGATAAAACTGTTAGCCTTCAGAAAGACCTGTCAGAGATGCATGAATGGATGACGCAAGCCGAAGAAGAATACCTAGAGAGAGATTTTGAGTATAAAACCCCAGATGAATTACAGACAGCAGTTGAAGAGATGAAGGTAAAAGAAAACAAAGAAAAAGAGAAAGATGCAGCATTGCTTGAAATTGTGATTCTGCACAAATTGCTCTTTTCTTGTTTTAATAGTAGAGGTTCCTTCTTTAAAATTAATTTTGCTTTGAGTGTGATATACATTATGTAGAATTCTGAAACTTTTTAATTTATTAATTTTAATGCATTATGGTCAAAATATAAATATTGACAATCATAGTTCATAACAGTTTCCCCTTGAAATGATACAGTATTAAGAGATTGGAATTGGCTAATCACACTAGCTGTTTCCAGTTAATGCGAATTCAAGTTGATAATATGTCAAAATATTATTGAAATGACAGTTGAAAATGCAGTCAACAGGCTGCATTAACTTGGTTGTTTAAAGGGGTTTCTTAGAACTTGGAAGGACTAAATATTTTAACTGATGGCCTTTAATATGGAGAAAAAGGACTGAGTTTACATGTACTTCCCTTGAAACAATAGGATAACAAAACAATGACATTTCTTTAGGACCAAGGAAATTGGTATGTAGCAGGGAATTGAATCTACACAATGGCATTTCAGTATGGCCTTTGGTGACCCAGTAGTAGTCAGTGTAATCCTCTATTTTATCATGTCTAAATCATCTCATTTCCTAACTTGAAAGTACAAACTGAGATCGAAACTTACATGTAAGTAAATTGCCTAGTTCAGAGTGGGCATTCAATGATTTGTGGCTATAATAATAATTATCTTTATGTACTAGCAGTAACACACAATCTAACCACCTTAGCCTATGTGAAATATTGATAGATATATGTTTGGCTTGAGGCCTCATGACAGAGCAAAATTATTTTGGAGCCAGGCACTTGACTTTAAAACCTTGTCAATTGTTGTAACCTTGGGTAAGTTATACAAAGCTGCCTTGTGAACTGAGTGTCATGATACCTGCTTTTCAGAATTATTAGAAGGGTGAAACATGAAAGTCCTAATGCAATGCCTGGCACAAAATAGAAGCCCAGAACTAGATAATTATTACCATTATTATTGATATTCATGCTGCTTGGTAAGAAATTAATTACATGTACTTTATTACATTATTTATATGATCATTCAATGTTTATTATAATTAAGAGCAGAAAGTACTTGTGAAAATTCAGATGTGTAAATAAACGTGGCTTTAGTCCCATGTGGAAAGTAATATTAAAACATAAAGAAAACTATATATAGATAAACACTAATAGTTTCTAGAATATTAAAAGCTACAAAACGATTCTAATCTAATATCATTATCATTCATTTATTCATCAACAAATATTTATTGCATACTTACTATGTGACAAACACCATTCTAGATACTGAATATAGTGATGAGCAAGACATAAGGGCTATCCAGATTATTGGAATTTACATTCTTTGCGGAGGGCCAGGCAATGAATAGAGAAACAAACTTCATTGAGATCATGATAATTTGCCTCAAAAATAAACCAGGATTATGAAATAAAGAAGCTTTAGAGTTCAGGTAGGAGGTAGGATGCTATTTTAGAAGGTGTTGACTCATAGGACATTTATGTGGAAGTATATTTAATCAGAGATATGAATCCTAAGGAAAATCCAACCTTAAAAAAATCTTATGGAAGCACATTCCAATCAGAGCTGGAAGAGCTCCAGCTAAAACCCCGAGGCTAACTGGGAATAGAAAGTGGCCTAGCTCCCTGAAGAGAATGAAATGGGATAATGGATCTGAGATGACTCTGAAGGGGTTGTTAGATATCTGTTAACGACAGGAGTTTTGTGGGATATTGAGGATTTTTTTTTTTATTCTAAGTGAAATGGGAAAACATAGGGAGGTTTCAAACAAAGGACTATAATAATTTTTAATTTGACTGTAGCGAAATCATCATCAGGAAAATTATATTTTATAGAATATTAGAGCTAGGAGGTACTTTAGAAGCAAAATAGTCCACACTTCTCCCTGCTAATAAGAAAACTGAAGTCCGCAGGTAGATTGAATAATTTGGTCATAGTCACAGGTTTTATCTGTGATAGAACCAACAGAATTGAATATATTCCATGCCCCATCCCACTCCATCTCTTCCCAAGCTATTCTATTCTCCTATTATGTTCCACTCTACTCTACTCTACCCTACCGTATCCTACCCTACCCTATGAATTATGTGCCACCTGCTGCCTTTTCCCTTATATCTCAATCCCATCCTGGCTGTTCTTACCATCTCTTCTAGTTCCATATAGCCTCTGTGTCAGAAAACTATGTAGATAATCAGCAGTCAGTTTGTGTTCAGCTACTTCGCTTCTCCTGGTTTCTTCCTTTGGCTCTGACTCTCTACTGGCCCTCTTCCCTCTCTCCTTGCATAGTTGGCCTCTCTGGCTAACCACCCAGTCAGATCCCTTTTTTGTTTCCAGTGCTGGAGAGCAGACTATTTCAAATTTTAAATTATTGTAAACAGTCTTTGAAATGAGTGGTCCAACCAATTAGTCCACATTGATTTGCATGTTGAAGTAACTGATCTAGCTACAAAGTTGGTACATTGAGAGTAATATTGAAAAGCAGAGAAGCTCAAGCAGCCTCTGGCAACAAAAGCAAAGGGAGTTGGCCAAGAAGATCACATTTCTTGTGTTTTCTGCCAGCCAGTCAAGGTAATTTCTTCAGGTCTGTTTCACTATCTAGAGGGTAGGGATAGTACCTTGTCCAGATTTCCACCTGTGCTCGTATTGAGAGCAAATTTATCTTTATTGTCAGAAGAGACTGACCTACTTTAACATCTCCCTGATTCACTCAGCATAAAAGTAGAGACCCCCTTCTGTTTCTCGACTTTTCTCTCCTGTGTTTTACTTGAAAGTGATAATGCTGGCTTCTTTATTATTA
>NW_006435781.1:777467-780286 GCF_000325575.1 Pteropus alecto
TACTTCAAAATTCTTTTGGAGGTCTGCAAGGACTATATGCTGAAACTTTATATTAAACTCTTAAAAAAAAAACTCTGTAATTTCAGTTTTAACTGTTTTTTTTTTCTTACATTATTGTAACTCTAGTCCTAGTGCTTACTAGAACTAAAAACAAATGTAGTTCTCATTCTTGTTGTATGGGTGACAGACTAGAGCAATGAGTGGTTCTCACAATTGAGTGAGCACTGGAATCACCTGGAAGACTTGTTAAAACATAGATTCCTAGGCCTCATCTCAGGAGTCTCTATTCAGTGAGTCTGGGGTGGGGCCTGAGATCTTTCATTTCTAAAAAGTTTCCAGGTCATGCCAAGGAACAAGATCCGAAATGGTTCCAAGGAACCATACTTTGAGAACCACAGATTTGACATACTGGCAATGAAAGGTGTCTGAGCATACACTGGTTAGATTCATGAATAAAAAGGGAGCAAAGGCCACCATTTCTTGTCTAACTTATACCAGTCATGTCCTTTTCTACTTTTCCTTATGGTCAAGGAATTCCTCATGATCTTCTCTTTTCATCTCTGAACTTCTAAGCATGGTTTCTTAAAAAATTATGAAAGCCTAAAAAACATGGAAATAACATGTTTCTCGGCCGTGCATTTTTTGATAGTTGCATAGGTTGTTTGTAACTTGTATAAAATGTAATTTCGTTTATTGAGTCCACTACAACATGCGCTTTCTTCCTCTCATGGAAGATTTGAGATGGGCTTAATAGAAACTATGAGAAAGGAAAGCTATAACTCTCAGCATGATTTACTTAAACTTTCTAAACCTCAGTTTTCTGTTTAATGTGAAAATAACTAAACACATCTTACTGATGAGGTAGCACATACTAAGGGATTAATGGTTGTCAAAGTTGTTTGTAATGCTAAAATTGTTATAAGTAAAATATGGTTTGTATAGAAACATTCTAAGTCCAGTGATGCTAAAAAAAAATATTTACTCCAATGTTACCCCAATAAACTTAATGTTTAAAATTAAAAAATATATTTACTTAGAATTTTGAATTAAAATTTTCAATCCATTAAATTAAAAAGTGTCAGGCAATCTTAATACTCAAAACGATTTCCATTTGCCCTCATATCATATACTTTTATAGGATTATGGGGCAAAATCCAAAGGCATTGGGTTATTGTGTTGAAGTATATAGAGGCATTTTATAGTTGACCATATCCATTTCCTACCCATATACTCTTGCTCTCTCTATTACATTGCATGTAGGCCTAACTGCTGCCAGGACCTGCATTTCTTTATGTGAGGATTTTCTGTGGTTATTGAGTTCCACTTTTCCCACTTGTGTGTCTGGCTTCAAGTTACAAGAAATTAATGTTCTCCCATCAGCTTCCAATCGGTGATGGGAGATGGCGTATAAATAGCCCAGTGTCCTCACCCCTGAGTGAGATCGTCCTGAGGCATGTGTTTCCCAGAGCTTCCTAGCAGGATTAAACTCTAGTCACCAACAGTAATCGCTAGTTCTAATAATTATACCTTTATAATTTCTGTTTCCTTTCCTGCCTACATTCCTCCATACCCCTACCAGTATTTTCTTCACATCACATGTAAACTGCTTAGGCTTGAAAGCTCATCTCAGGGTTGGCCTTTGGAGTAACTCAAACAAAAGATCTATTGTGTGTGTATGTGTGTGTGCGTGTGTGCGTGTGTATTTCTATCATATGTGTATACATTGGAAGTAGAGTGTAAATATCCTATGTCAGTATTAAAAAAGCTCATATCAGGATTAGCCTTTGGAGTAACCCAAAAGCAAGGTCCATTGTGTGTGTGTGTGTGTGTGTGTGTGTTTCTAAGATACATGTGCACATTGGAAGTTAAAGAATGTACTCTCTAACCGAAGACCAATGGTGACACTCCTGTAGTTCAACAAGTTGGATTTATTATTTTTGGTAACAAGGGTGAATATATGCCACTGGGAACCTGTGTACACAACACGGAGTTTTGTGAGTAAGAGCATATTAGACAGAACCTGTTGGAGGATTTGAGTTTGTGTTAGATGATTTGAGGGAAGGTTTAAGGGCTTTGCTTTGGATTGCATATTGTCAGTAAGCAGGAGTAACTCTATGAATGGGAATTTTCATAATTTTTTTCTAGAGGAAGGGAAGCCTAGAGTGAGACTGAAGGTGTGTCATTAATAAAGATGCAGTGGTACTTCATATTTACCAGGTTAAGGAAGAGTTTGGTATTTTGTGGTTTGGACAATGTTTATGTTCTTGTTTGTATTCTCACATGATTATGCGATGGTAATGTTATCATGACTGGTAATGGTAATGAAGTAGCCTTGTCTGATGTTGATATTCTGTGAAACAGTTCATCTTCGATGTGAGATAACCATGGTTTGAGTACCTGGCCAGCCCTCTCATGTCTGGGGCTACTGTTCTCTTTCTCTTATGTTTTCCATTACTAAACAGAACTTCCTTTTATCAAAATATGGTCCCAAATATAGAATTAAGACTTTTCTATATTTATTATCTTTTGATTTAAATAATATTTGAACTGATTTCAATATTCATCCATCTCAGTAATTTATAAGTGATTTCAATTCTAGACTGAGATATTTTTAAACTTACTATTGAAATATTGGTTTCTTGTTTTTTTCATATAGCTAAAGATAGAGGTATATAGATATACACAAACACATACCTACATACAGACTACGTTTCAAACTATTTTGATGAAAGATCTATTACATACTGATCAAGAACTTTTCCTTTCACATTCTTGATTTTAACAAAACCTAAAATTAGGTTTCAGAATTAGATTTCTTT
>NW_006435781.1:780340-794281 GCF_000325575.1 Pteropus alecto
TGCATTTTGGAAGTAAAGTCACTGTCTTGCCATTCAGGGAGTATTCTTTATTTTTCAGAGAGCTAAAGAAGAGGCCCAGCAGAAAGAAACCAAAGTGAAACTTCTCACCGAGTCTGTGAATAGTGTTATAGCTCAAGCTCCACCTGCAGCACAAGAGGCCTTAAAAAAGGAACTTGACACTCTCACCACCAACTACCAGTGGCTCTGCACCAGACTGAATGGGAAATGCAAGACTTTGGAAGTCAGTTGCTTTTTTTTTTTAATTATATGTGAACCATAGTGATTAGACACAAGGACTCTGGTATAAAATTACTTAGGCTCAAATTCTTCACTCAGGCACTTACAACTTGTGACTTTGGGCCAGTTGTTTACCTTGTATAAACCTGTATTCTATCTCTAAAATGAACATAAAAATAGTACCTATTTCATAGAGTGTTGAGAAAATTAAATGAGCTACTCCGTTTAAATTACTTAGCCTAATGCTAAATAAATATCAGCAGCTATCATTTTAATTCTTATTATTATTACCATTATTTTTATTATTATAAGGTTACAACTACCCTATACATAAGTTTTCTCAGGATTTATAGAAATTAGTCTATTTTTTCATTTATTTGTATGTGCATGAAGTCTTAAGTATCTTAGCAGGAAGGTATTCTGTGGAAAAGTATTTATTATAATTTACATTAATAAATGCTGTGCCCTATAGTGTTCTTTACGAGACATGTTGTCTATCTCTTTTGGGTGGTATTTTATATTATATTTATTTATTATCATAAGTCCTGCTTTATCTTTCTCACATGCTTATTGAAAAATAGGTGATAAAGAATTCAGATATCTCAAATGATTACCATGTAACTGCATCACAAACTATCACCCTCCTTGTGAAAATTACCAACAATAAAGAGTGTGCCAAGGAATTAGAAACTATCTACTACCAAATGCTGATGCTGCCAAATACTGTTCACTAGTTGGGCTTTAAATTGAGGCCCCTTCTCCCACATGAACTGAGTCATTTTTGTAAAAATAGTTGATAAAGAATGCAGATGCCCCATTATTGTTGAAAAACATTATTGTTTTGGTATTTATATTTAGCATTTGATATTTAAAAGCAAATATAACTCAGGCCAGTAGAATAGACCTTGAAAGTCTTAAAAAATATTTTTACCTGCATCTAAGGTATTTCCAATATTATAATTTTCTAATTATAAAATGTGATCTCTGAGTTTCTCCATTGTAAATTCCAATTCTTTCTTTATTGATGAGTCCCTGTCACCCCCCTTTTTAAATCCAATTCATTCCTCATCTACAAAGCTAGTACCTTCTATATGCCAGGAACTATTATAGTTGCTGAGGATATAAAGTAAAATCTCTTGTATTAGTGCTATGTAAGTGCTACAGACAATAAAACAAAGAATGAGAATGAAAGGAACAACACTATAAATCTCAAGGAAGTCACAGGTAATTTGCCATCATGTTACATGAAGGAGGAACTTTTCATACCTAGGAAATTGCTTTCTGATAATATTTAAAAAAAACACTTATTTTTTT
Organism: Pteropus alecto; assembly: GCF_000325575.1. Classification (NCBI taxonomy): domain Eukaryota; kingdom Metazoa; phylum Chordata; class Mammalia; order Chiroptera; family Pteropodidae; genus Pteropus; species Pteropus alecto. Next base: position 781,892 of record NW_006435781.1, read on the forward strand.
GTTCTTAATTTCTTTACATGATCATTATTCTTTGCTTCTTATTATTCATGTTGCTCATTTAAAAGATATGTTAACCCATCAGTAATCTATTTAGGGGTATGTTTTCTAAAGAGGTATTTTATTTTCATTAATAATAAAATTTATTACAAACAAAATTTTCAAGACTTTTAATAACAAATTTTTCAAGACTTTTTGTTGAATTATCCTTTCATTTTTTAATCTGTAATGGCTTTTTTAAATTAATTTATTTTTTATGGTGACATTGGTTAACGAAATCCAATAAGTTTCAGCTGTACACATTAACAGTAAGGGATATATATATTTACACTGTGTGTTCACCTCCCAGTTAGATTTCTTTCTGTCACCACATATCTGACCCCCTTTACCCTGTCTACTTCCCTTCTCCTCCCCGAACCCCCTACTCTCTAGTAACCACTAGTCTATAGTCCATGTCCATGAGTCTCTGTTTATTTGTCCTGTTCGTTTGTTCTTTTTAGGTTTATATCCCACATATGAGTGGTATCATGTGATTTTCAAGTTTTTCTGTCTGGCTTATTTCACTTAGCATGATTATCTTGAGGCCCATCCATGTTGTCACAAATGGCACTATTTCATCTCTTCTTATGGCTGAGTAATATTCCTTTGTATATATGTACTGTAATGGCATTTCTAAACTTTCCTAATATATTAAAGTTGTTAAGTCCCTTTTTATTCCTTTTCCACTGGTCTAGAATATACACGCTACTCATTTGATCTCAATGGAACCATTAATTATTATCCTGCATACCTTAGTCAACAAAGTCCAGCAATAATAAATGTTTTTATGCACCTCTCTAACAGTGATGTAGCAGGACCATTAGAATGGTTTAACTCTGAATTTATGTTCAACTGCCATATTATTGTAGTACTTTATTTCATACTCCCTAAATTAGTCAGTGCCATTGCCACTGCTGCTATTGGAATTATTATTTTAAATAATATTTATTTAGATTTACCAATGCTATTTTAGCAATTTCTATGATGATTTTGCTCTTTGTATCTTTCTTTTGCTTCTGCTCTTCTGTTGAGTGTGACTAGCACATACTTTCAGATTTTGCATGACTGAAAATGCCTTTGTTTTGCCCTCAGTACTGAGTAATTACCTAACTGAACATCTAATTATGCTGGGACAATTATTTTTTACAACACCGAAAATTTTTTCCTATTGTCTTCTGAAATTTCTTACTGTTAACAAGTTTGCTGTCAAATTATGGTTTCTTAATAATTTTCCGTGATAGCTTTTAATTTTCTCTATTTCTCCATTGCTTTGCAGTTTAATTCTATTTTATCTACATGTAATTTGCTTTTATTTATACTTTGTGACCTGATGTATTAATAAGAACAGAGAGATTATTTCTCTCTTTGGTGGACTCCATTATATTTTTGAATATTTTCTTTTTTTCAATCTCTCTATTTCTTCCTAGGGGAAATTGTTAGATCTATGACAAATCTCCCCATTCTGTATTCTCATTCTTGGCTTTCCTTTAATATTTTCCATTTTTCTATCTTTACCTTCTGGATTCTGGGTAATTTTCTAAAATTTGTCTTCCAGTTCTTGAATTCTCTCTTCAACTGCCTATTGCATAATTTATCCTTTGAGATATAAATATATTCATCTCCGTCTATGTACACATCTGCTTATATGTGTGTGACTGTATTTTTTCAAAGTCCATATTTTCCATTTCTCAAGTTTTTACTTAGTTATTTTGCAAATCTCTCCTTTTCTATAATCTGATTTTATGTAATTCTATTTCTTTAAACAATTTAAACTTATGTAATCTATTTGGTTGAGAGGTCTCAAGTTAATGTAATACACATGAAATGGTTTTATTTTTCTGATAACTAAAACCAACCATGTCCAACCTCATTTTCTGCCTAGTAGTTGGCTTCTTCATCAGCATTTCAGTCTGATCCCATAAATTTTCATTGACTTTTAATTATTAAAATTTAGTTTAATTTCAATTTTTTTCTCATAGTTTATTAAAATCTTCCACCAATTCAGATTAATCTTTTGGCTTCTGCAATTTATACAGGGGTGGGAGTGATAAAAAATGATATTTCAGTACTCTCTTCTCACTGAGTTTCTGGATGGTGATCTTCCAGTGTTGGTATGTAGAAGAATACATAGAGAAGAATGCACTCTTAATCTGATATGGCTGGCTACAATTGCTATATCATTTTGTTAACACCCACACACATCTGGGATGGTGCCTTTTATCACCATACCCTGCAGGTTATCACCATTGATCTGGCTTGTTCTCTATAGACTTGATATGGTCTGTGGGGGATCCCAGTTGGCCTTATTCATATGGACTTTGAACCTTCTATAAATATTTCCTAGGCTTACATGATACCTTGCAGTATTCAAAGAATCACAGACTCTTTCCAATAGTCTTACACCACATTACCTTGAAAATTATACCCTTTTGACACATGCTTCTATGACCCCCTGGAGTCTTATTTACCCACCACATTTCAGTTCAGTCTGTGGGCACTGACAGTTCCCACCTTCCATAACTCTCAGGAATGAGAAAATTGAAAGAGTTGCCCTTGATTCCTTTTTGGCTATACTAGCAACTCAGTAGGGAATATATGCCAGCCATCCCTTCATTAATATACCCACCTACTTGATGAGCAATAATACCCTTTTAAGTCCTGTAAAGAAAAGGGGCCGGATGAGTTTATCCTAAACACACCCATAAAATGGTGAGAAAAAAAAAATTGCCTAACTTTTCATATTCTCTTTTCTTCACCACCCCTCCCCAATGCTCTGCCCCATCAGCCCCTCTATTTAGAACAGGGCTTGTGAAAACTTATAACAAAAGTTCTCTTATCATAGAATGTAGGAAACTTAGTGTTTTATTTCTCAAGTATGAACTCTAGTTGCCAATCTCAAGAAAAATAGATGCTATTGGTGACTTTCACCACCATACTACACTTTATTATCAAATTCTTTACAATTGTTCTGTTATCTCTATGTTATAAATTGGGGAGTCTACCATTTGTTACAATTTTGGACGGCCTCTAATGACAGTGAATTTCCTCACATGGCTTGTCATTTTTTGGTTTGTGGGCTTACCTCTGGTAGGAATTGCTTTTACTGGAAATCCCTTCTGTTCTGGGCTGTTAGAAGGTCCTGATGAGTCTTTTCTTTTTGTCTCTTCCAGAGTCTGAGGGATGTTATATTTTACTCTCATGTATGATATAAACTTAGGTTTCAATTTCTTATGAGTGGATTCTTATTTTCTAACCCAGATCCAAAGGATTCTCAACTTCCTTATCAATTCTTTATACTCCAGTGGGTAGAGATTTTGTAGTGCTTGTTTCCAGGATACATGGCATATAACATTATTTTTTCCATCTCCCTTGAATGCATGACAGCGATGCTTCTTTTCCCAAACCAAGTTAGTATTGAATACCCTAGCTTTTATGTTGTATACCCTGTTCTGATATGTCAGTATTTTGGTAAGCTTGGTTTCCCAACCTCTACTTGCATGTATCTTCCTTCTTTGTTTTTGCCACCTGAAGGTTTTTAGTACTTGTTTCATAGACAAGCTATGAATTTAAAATGTTTTCCTTTACATTTTATTCAATGTTTTAATATCACTGATGCAGGGGTGGGGGAATTACCACAGTGGCTCCATTTACCATTTGGAATGGAAGTAGCTTTTTTCATTTGTACTCTCTTCAAAGTCAATTTCAATTCTGTAATTTCAAAGTAATTTTAAGTTCCAAACTGTTAAGCTTAACAGTTATTCTAAGTGGCTTTTAGCTCCAATTCAGTCTGCAGTACTATATTTTATTTTGCCAAGGTGACCTGTAAAGCCAGTACACTCAGCCTCTCCAGCTGTGTCCTTCAGATGCATTGAGGACACAAGAGGCCATCTATCCTGATGGTTAAATCAGCAAGGTAGTTCATTACTTCAATCTGTACCAAAGGTAATAAAACATATTACCAATTGCATCTCCTTATCTTCAAAGCTCTAAAGTCCCCTCGGGTGTTTAAGGAGATATTTATATTTTCCCACTGGGATCTTTGCCCAGAAGAAAGACAGCCTGGAGTCCAGCAGGAGCTGGAAATGACCCAGATTTAAGATTTCTATCACCTTTTAAAGCAAAATACTTAATTTCACTTTTTGTGATAAACTGTATGTAAAATACCAAGCAAGTATTTGTAGGCTGCCAAGGCAGATTAGACTGATGATTTTTATCAGTTATAGAGGGACTGTCTTCCATCATTTGAAAGGGCTAGGATCAAAGGTGAAAATGGGAAATCTGATAGAATTTTAGATTCTCCTAAAATAAAACTTTCTTCCTTGGCTCCTTTTTTGTAGAGGTAGCGGGGTAGCAGGTGTCGGTAATTGCGTTATTGTATTTATAGATTTGCCTAATATTTACAATCTGAAAGCTAATGGAAATTGACCATCTTTATATTCTTACCCACTAGTACATCTTTCTGCTTTTTCCCCAACAGACATAACCATAATCTGGGAATTTGCCTTTATTATTCATTTGCTTAAAAATATTTTATCACATACAGATGAATGTCTAAATAACGTATAGCTCAATTTTGCTTGTTATGAGCATTACAAAATATGTAACCTATAATATGTTGTTTCCTAGGGCTTGCTCTTTTTGCCCCAAATTTTTGTGTTTGATATTCATCCATATTGTTCTGTTTGATGAATTTATTCATTTTTACATCCCTTATTCTTTGATTAAATGTGGCACAGTGTATATATCCATCTTCCTGCCAGTAAATATTAAGGTTGTTCTCTTTCTTTTTAAAAATGTTGGTTGTTACAAAAAATGCTGAAATGATCATTCCTGTGACTGACTTTGTTATGCATGCAAAACCATTTTTCTGAGGATATGTACTGAAAATTGGAATTGCTAGGCTGTTGAGTATGTAAATATTCACTTTACTGAGAATGACAAATTATTTTCCAAAATGGTCATTACACTATACGCACCCACCAACAATAAATACAAAGTTTTTGTTAATGTATATCTTCTCTCACACTTGAAATTGTCAAACTTCTCATTTATATTAGTCATCATAGTGTAAATATCTCACTATAATCCTGACTTACATTCCCCTGATTATTGAGTTTGAATGTATTTTCATGTTTATTGAATATAGATATATCATTGTCTTTGAAATATTAGTTCAGGCTTTCCTCACCCATCCCAAGGTCAAAAAAAAATCTTCTATATATTTTGGTAGAAATCTTAAAGTGTTGCTTTTTTATGTATGAATTCTTTTATAAATTAATCAGTTTTTTCAATATATCAAAAGCCTTAAAATAGTTATATCCTTGAAATAGTTCGTACTTATATTTCTGATAATATACCACAAGGAAATAATTTGAGATATGGGAAAAATCCATACTCATGATGCTGTTCACCAAAAATTTATAATGGCAAACAAAAGTTAAAATAGTCTAACTAGTCAATAAATGTTGATTGTTAAAATAGAAAAAATATAGCCACTTAAATGAAACCTAAATTTTAATTAAAAATATCTTCTTAGTATTATGGAAAAGTTATATGACTTAATGTTCAATGAAAAGAGTACTATAGTTAAATCCATCCTTTAATTTTAACTATCAAATTAATTATATATGATAAAGTTTAGAAGATGTCACAGGAAAGTGGTAATAGCTGATATGTTGGGGTGTTAGGTTTGTATATGCATTTTTAGATATGCTTTTATTTTTATATTTCGCAGACTGTAATGTTAATGAATTATTTCTTTATTTAAAACAGTAAATCACTGAATCTTGAATTTATTCATGTAATAAAATATTTCCTTAATGATTTGTAATTATAGACGTATTAGTGATCAAAATGACTAGCCGCATTTTCAATTACCCACTGTGAAGGAAAGGTGAAAGATGTAAAATGAATGTTATATTTTTAGAAGTTTTAAAAATAGAAATGCCAAAATCTTGCCATCATTTTTCTGTTAAAATATTTTATCTTGGATATATGTTTCTTTCTTAGGAAGTTTGGGCGTGTTGGCATGAGTTACTGTCCTACTTGGAAAAGGCAAACAAGTGGCTGAATGAAGTAGAAGCTAAACTTAAAACCACTGAAAATATTCCTGGTGGAACTGAGGAAATCTCCGAGGTGCTAGATGTAAGTTGTGAATTAATCTAAATGATAATTTATATGCAGTATTGAAAGATGTCAAGTACCAAATCAAAAATAAATTCAAAGAAAACAGCACAGAGTCTAGTTGCTATGCCTCCTCCAGCACTGGCTCTTTGGATGAAACCTTTGTTTCCTCTAAGAACCTTCTAGTTTCAAGGTTTTAAAAAGGATTTAAATAACCTCTTACAGAGGTCATTTGCTTTTTCCTATATGACTGAGTTCAATGTTGACACTTTACCTGCTTAAATCTACTACAGACACTCTGCAAAGACACTCTGAATGCACAATTTTGTTCCTTTGGACTAAAGAGGATAATAATGTAAAATATTATTTTCAGTTTAAAAACTATATTTGTTGAATTGGAACATATTTTGAAATTATTTAAAATAATAAATGTATACCTTACGGAATGTTTGGAAGTATGGAATTAGCATACCTTGATATTAGAACTATATCTTTAAAACGTTCATACATCTTAGTACATATAAAATTTTACCTTTTATCAAAAAATCTACACCTCCCCCCAAAACCCTATTTATTTATTTATTTATTTATCAATATTATTTTATATTAGTTTCAGGTGTACAGCATAATAGTTAGACATTTATATAATTTACGAGGTGATCCTCCCAATAAGTCTAGTACCCACCTGACACTATATATAGTTATTACAATATTATTGACTATATTCCCTTTGCTGTACTTTACATCCCCATGACTATTCTGTAACTACCAATCTGTGCTTCTTAATTCCTTCATCTTTTTCACCCAGCCCTAGAAAGTGCATTTAAAATTTTAGTATATTTTCAAGTTTTTTTGGATGACCTTTAAAAAATAAAATTTAAAGGAGTTCGTATGTATAAACTTTGATTTATGTGAACTTTTGATATTTAATTAATCATTTATGTTCTATGTATTTTATTGTACTTCTGGTTAATCCTTTATATATATAATGAATATGTAGGTTTAGCATATGTATTGTGTGTGGAGTCTTATGTGGTATGGCCCCTGTGTAAATATGCTAAAATAAGGTACATAAATTAATCAAAATGTCAAGAAAATGCAAAATGTTTCTTTAGACAGAACAGAATTGGGATCCTAAAATGTCACAGCTAAAACCTAGACACTATTATATCCAACTTCCTTATTTTCACAAGAAAATTGTGAAACCTGAAAAGGTATCAAAGAACAATGAGAGAGGTTTCATGGGGACTGTAATTTGACCCTGTCCTATTTAGAGTTGTTCATTGACCAAACATTCCTTGTGAATCAACAATGCAGTACATCTTCCAAAAAATGATGAAGGATATGATAATGTGATTATCCTATTAATCACGTTAAAGGGCCTCATTCTTATTTTTATTGCCAACCAGTCCAAAGATGGCTGCTCTACCTCTAAGCCAGGTTTGTGTGAAAATGTGTGAAGGGCAAAGGGTTTTCTTTTAAAGAGACTGTGCTGTTTTTTAATTTGGGAAGAGAACCTCTTGAAATTCTTCCTACATATATTGTTAGAATTATATCACTTGGCCATCACTAGCTATAAGAGAAATTGAGAAATTGAGTATTTTACCTTTTTAAGTTTTAGAGTAGCGGGCACCAAAAAAAGAAGGTGGCTGTGAATCATTTTTAAATGTCTCATTCCATAATCTTGCCTTAAGTTCAAGAAGATTTGATTACAGCAACATTGTATTTTTTGAAATAACAGTGATCTTTCACATTTTATTATGCCAATTAAATATTGTTTTAAATTGATTCTAACTGAATTATATGTAAATCAGAAGATACTGAGCATTTTGTGTTAATTTGATGTATTTAGAAAAAGAAGAGAAACAATAATTATTGCAAATGTGTTTCAGTCACTTGAAAATTTGATGCAACATTCAGAGGATAACCCGAATCAGATTCGCATATTGGCACAGACCCTAACAGATGGCGGAGTCATGGATGAACTGATCAATGAGGAACTTGAGACGTTTAATTCTCGTTGGAGAGAACTACATGAAGAGGTATGATGATAACAGTGAAAAATCTCTTTAAACTGATTTGCATAAACATCTAGCAAGTAATGTTTGGCTTCTCAGATAAAATGAGGAATATTTAAATATTAGCTCAGTTTCAAGGTTTTAGAAACTGTCATGTGCTAAACATGGCTGAAATATTTACATGTGTATTACATCATTTTATTTTCTTAAACATTATAAAGTGTGGGTTTTAATTGGAAACAGACATACCAAATCTAGTAATGTGCTCAAGTCCACAAAGGAGTAATTTAGCACTCAAAATCAGATTTTATGTGACCACAAATTACTTTTCTCTAATCAAGATTAACCAATATGTATAGGTTATCCTCATGTTTGTCTACCCCTCTCTGTCTCTCCTTTTCTATTTCTCTACACACACACTCATGCACACAGATATGTTTATTATAGTCACCTGTAATACATGTGATTCTATGAGTACCCAAGATGTTGGATACTGTATATTCTTCCAAAATAATAAAAAAGTTTTTGTTCATATAACACAGGAAATTTTAAACCATGTGTATGAATTTTTAAATCAAAATTAAAAGAGAATACCATATTTCTCCCAATCAAACAATGCTTCACATACACTCTATTAAATCAAGATGAATTGTTTGTCAAGAAGGAAAAAAATGGCTCATAATGAAGTTCAGTTTCATATCCATTTACTAAGTTCATCTGTAACATGTGACATACTGTTCTAAGGTTCTAAAGAGCCTATCCTTCATTAGTTACATTGATTACTTAAGCAAAAATTTATTGATTTCTTAGTATTTTTGGGACATGAAAACAATCTTATAAGATGCAAAAAGTTGCATCGGAAACTATCACTGAGATTTAGAGAACACAGTAAAAATGCATACATATGTGTGAATCAGTATAGGAAGGCATTTGGGGTAGCTTTCATAGAAAAGATTCATTGTAAATTAGATGAGAGCATTTTAAAATTAGAATAGGAGACAGCTAAACTAACAATTGGAGGAGGGCAATTCCAGGCAGTTGGATACTAGCACATGCAAAGAATTGGAAATATGAGAATGGTTATATATGCAAATCTGCAAACCATTTGGGTTTGTTAGAGCATAAAATGCAAATGGGGGAGTAGCTGAAGGTAAGCCTGAGCAAGTAGGCATGAGCAAGATTGTTGAGGGGAATCTGTGCTTCACCGACAACCTGATCTAGAACCATGCACTCAGGGAAACACTAAATGCTTTCAAATGTAAGAGGGAAGAAGAGGGATGCCATGATCAGATTACTTGACCTCTGAGGTGACTGTGGAGAGGGAGTGGTCTGAGAGATAGAGAAATTGCAGGCAGTGAGACCTGCAAGTAAGAAGTGATCATTTTAGCTCAGTCAAAGGCAAGATCATTAGTGAAAGGTACAAAGAAAATTAAAAAATCTCTAGGAGAGCATCTAGGTCTTGTATTAGATGATTTGGTATCTGAGATTTTTTTTATAAACAAGATTGAGAAATAAGAAGAAAACCAAGTGTGGAAGTGAAAGATCATGTGCCACCTCATTGAGTCTGAGGTGCCTGCTTACGTTTGATACCAACCAAAAGCAATCCGCGAGTCAAGGACTTAGGTGCTGGTAGTGAATTTCGGAGATGATACCAACGAGGACAAGTGAGGGAGTAGAGAGAGTAGGGAATGAAAGGTTGTAAGGTTGATAAACGCAGGGTGCTTTTATCAGTGTTTTCACTGTGAGTAATTGGGCTAAATCCTACTGGTAATTTTAAAGAAATCATGTAGAATAGGAGCTGCAACCCCCAGGCCGTAGATCTGTAATGGTCTGTGGCCTCTCAGGAGTCAGGCCACACAGGAGGTGAGCAGCAGTGAGTGAGCAAGCGAAGCTTCTTCTGCATTTGCAGCCACTCCCCAGTGCTAGCATCACTGCTTCAGCTCCACCTCAGATCATCAGGCATTAGATTCTCATAGGAGCTCCAGTCCCTGGTGCCAAAAAGGTTGGGGACTGCTGAGTATAACATCAGTGTTATAGAGCAAACTTAGAATTGTTCCATAAGCTAATGGAAACTGGAATGCTTACCCACCAATTGTTCTCTCTCTTTGTTTGAGGAGTGCCCTGGGGTGCATAAAATCCCAATAATTTTGGTTCATCAAGAACAATAAAATTGAGAAGTGTGGGTGTTTAAACTGGATCTAGCAGTGCGTGCAGCAAGTGGATTCAGAGTTTCTGAGATTGAGATGTTATGTGACAGGGCAGCTACAGGGTCTGTTGCAGTGTTTATGGAGCATCCGAGTGGGGCTATTCCATAATCCAGTAAGAGAGATACACACCCCTAAATTTAAGAAGAATGATTCAGACTAGTTATACCAGTGGAGGATTTATCAGGTTACATACTAATTAAACTTGTAGAGTTATGATGCAGCAATCCCTCTACTGGGTATTTACCCCAAAGACTTGAAAATTCATATCCAAAAAGATATTTGCACACTGACGTTCATAGCATCATTATTCACGGTGGCCAGGATATAGAAGCAATCAAAGTATCCTATGTTAGATGACTAGATAAAGAAGCTGTGGTACATATATATAATGGAATATTACTTGGCCGTAAGAAAAGATGAAATACTTCCATTTGCGACAACATGGATGAATCTTAAGGGATATAAACCTAAAAGCAACAAATGAACAGGACAAACAGAGACTCATGGACATGGACTATAGACTAGTGGTCACCAGAGGGGTGGGGGGGGGGGGAGGGGGGAGGTAGACGTGATAAAGGGGGTCAAATATGTGGTGACAGAAAGAAATCTAACTGGGAGGTGAGCGCACAGTGTAAATATATGAGTCCATGAGATCAGCACAGATAAGCCAAAAGAAAAAGAATCATGAACAGAATTTAGGTGTTTTACCCCAAATCAAGTTGTAGGTAGAGGAGACAATGTCTACAAAAGAGATGAGGAGACACAGTTAAAGAAGTAAGAGGAGACCCCATTTAAAACCAGGTGCTTAGGAGGTAGCAGACACGAAAAAAATATATATCAAATAGAATAGTGAGTCCCAGTAAGATGAAGCCAGAATTGTGCAGAAAGGACATCACTTATGACCTTTACTAGAGCAGTTCTGATGACATTTCCCCGGAGATAGACTGGTGAAAGTACATTACAGAAGACATCAGAGAGGAGGAAGGGGAAAGCAAGTATGCAGTATCCTTGTGCAGAGCTTGGCTTCAAAAGGCAGGAAAGGTCCTAAGGGGGCATAGCCAGGGAGGTATGCAGGAAAATTTTTATATATTGGGGGTGAAGTTCCAGTCATGTTTTCTACTGGAAAGAGTAGGACTTTGTCCAGTCTTGAAGAGAAGTAGGTGATGGTGGGGCAGATCACTGTGACGGTGCCAGCAGCGAGCCTCCACACAGTCCTTCATTCTGCCACTATCTTTGTTGAGTAGGTACTTTATCTGTAACAACATAAGGGACTGGGCTTGGCAAAAGGGGATTCTCGACAGGCCTTTGGCCTTTTGCCCTCATGGCACTGTTACTGGACTTGAGTAGAAATATTCCTAGGTGGCAACTCATTCATAGGTCATTTACATTTGCATTTCGATATGGAATTAGAATGTGCTTTTATTTATATTTGAATAATAGTTTCAGGATAGAAATTGCAGTTCAAGCAAAAAAAATCAAAAAACAGATTGTAAAACTGACCTGCGTGAAGCTATGAAAAGATCTGTTTTATTTTTTTAGCAGTGATCAGTCTCTCTATTCTGTCCTTAGGAATAGACCACTTTCTACCTTGATCTTGGCATCAGATTCATTTATGTACTACTCTTGCCAGCCTTTAGTACCACAAACACTACCTATGTCTTTATATTTCAAAGGTCTTTGGTGTGGAATCTGGCATTTTCCCCAAATTAATTCAACTCAACAACAAATGTTGAACACCTACTCTGCTATATCCAAGCTGAGTTGTTAAAACATTGAATACTGAATCAGAAAAACTTGAGTGGGAATAGCCCCTTGCATTAGTCAAGGTCAGACAGGTCACAGAAACTACAGAGTAACTTACACAGGGAAGGTTTAATACTGATTTGTATTAACTCTTTATTGGGAATTAGTTTTCAAGAGGCAATAGAAGAGAACTCAGAAGAATACCTCAAGGCTGAGGAATATGGTACCTAAAGAAGGAACCAACTTGCAAAATGAGAAATTCT
>NW_006435781.1:794324-799724 GCF_000325575.1 Pteropus alecto
TCTTTTCCAGCCCTTTAGATGGCAAAATATTTACTTTGTTGACCTGACCCAGAACTAATATATAGTCAGGGGGCCGAAGCTTTTGTAAAGGGAATCTTTTGATTGGGGTGCTGACAAAATTCGCAAGGAAGAAACCTGTGGGGAATGCTATTGAATTTGCTGGGAAGCCGGCTGGGGTGCCCGCCTGACTTGCTGGGAAGCTATCTGCAGTAGGTGATGCTGGATTTAGGGAAATCAGCTTAGGCTCCAGGAAACTGCGCATGGATTTTCCATCCATGCCGAACTTGTCAGTGGGGCACCCACAGAATTTGTCTGAAGAAACTTGTAGAGGGTGCTGCTGAAATTTATGGAGTGGGAGTGAGGAACAAAGTAAGCTGTACTAGGCATCCCACAGGCCAACCCAGCACCACAGGAGCAAGACAGAAGTGAAAACGCACCTGAACAGAGAAACTTTTAACTCCCCTCCGTGTCACTCCCACGCCCTCTACTGACGAAGTTTAGCATCATGCCAGCTGGCAAAGAGCGATTCCAGTATCACCAAACAGATCAATGTTGACAGGCAATAAATTGATAATTGGCACATCCTGCTATAACTCATTGGCTTTGTGACCTTGGGTAATATTTACAAGTTCCCATTTCCTTATATGTGATAACAGATCCTGGTTCTAGGGTTCTCCTGAGCAAAATAGAAAATACTGCATGGAAAGTGCTTACTACAGTGCTAAGAAGATACATATTCAATAAATGACTAGCATTTTTATTTTCACTAAGCTGTATACTGTAGAGACTACCCTCAAACAAGTTTGTGTGTGTGTGTGTGTGCGCGCGCACGTATCTCACCAAGGGCGGGGGTAGATAAAAACATATTCCAATATGAAAAACAATATAAAGTACCCACCTCCATTATTTCAATAAAACACAGAATACTGAGAAAGGACTTCTTTTATCATCCCTTTAGTCTTAAAATTGAAAGGAGTTCTCCATTTCTATTTCAGTAGTCGATTAAGCAGAATTCTTTAGTAACAATCAATAAACTTGAAATAAATACACTTGAAGCCACTATCAGTCCTGGCTATGCTTATATAAAATATCTAGCCACTAATAACCTGAGAGTAATTCGGCAATGAAAATAAAGCATATTTGATACTTTAGAGCTTGGAAACCACATCATGTTCGAGATAATAACCTTCTCAAATTCTGTTGTGCTAGTCTTTGATAAGCTGATATGACTTTAAAGATATGATGTTGAGCTAAAATGATTGGTAGTATCAGGGTTTTACTATTTCTTAGGGTATAATCTGGGTTCTTTGATCAATTCCAAAATACTTAAGTAATAGAAGCAGACCTAATTGTTAGCTAAATCAATCATTTGGATGTGCTCATTGAATACTTAGTTGAAAAGACTGGTGTTCGATGCAATGTAGATGGAACCTTGAGATAAAATAATTACAGTAACAGAGTTTTTAAATTAATTTATTTTCAAAAAAAAAATCCATGACATATGGTAGGTTGTTATAATCACAAATCTTGAATTTGTTTTAAGCTATAATTTTCTTGATTTTTTTTTTGTTGGCTAAAGAAAAACAGTTTTTTTTTTCATTAATAAACAAAGTGCCGTTTCACTTGAAGATGCCGTTTCACTTGAAATGGGACTTAGCCCATTTTCTTCTCAATTAAATGCCTTTGTCAATGGTTTGTGGGGGTTTTTTATTGCCTGCCTAATGTTTCTTATAGTTGCAATTATTCAGAGCAAAGGTAACATTCAATTGCCTGCTAAATCAATCAAACATCCAGAGTTTTTATTTCCTATGAGTATTTAAAAGAGATATGCTAGATCTCATTCCTAATTTCAGAGTGTGAGTTTGCATTCGGATAAGTAATAAATTATTTCCATTCCTTGAAAAGGCATCTTTCACTCTTCATAATCATATGGCACTATGTTTTCTACTCACAGTAATGATTTGAAAGATGGTTGGCAAACCAAGAAACAGCTCCAGAAATCATACCAAATCATCTAATTTCTGCAACTTATTACAGAGTAACCAAGCTAGAGAAGATGTTTTGGTGGTACAGTAACATGCATAATAATAGCAATAATAGTATGGTTGTAAAGGCCCAGGCACTGTTCTAAATATTTGATGTGCATCTTCTCATTCATTCTCACAGTAGCCTTATGGTTTAAAGTCTTTTATCTATATCCATTTTATATATGTATAAAGGGTATCAAAGGCTACAAAGCTAGTAAGAGGCAACTGAGCATTTAGATCCAAGTTTCTTTGTGCTTGAGCCTGGGACCATGACCATTTGCCCACATTACTTCCTATCTCAGTGATCATTTCTTTATATTAAAAATTAAAGCTGCCTGGTAAGAAGTAAATATTATAATTAACTGGTGTCTCAAATTCTAAGGAAAGTTTATGGCATAAGCTTAAGAGTATTAGGGATGACTAATTCAAAGAAAACATTTTAGAGTCTTAAATATTAAAAGCACACATTTAGAAGTCCAAAGCCTTCATCAATTCTCTTCATTAGTGATTATTTCATCTTTCTTGTATATTATTAATGTCCCCATTTCTGTCCTTTCTATAGTCATATATAAGTTCTTTCACCTGACATTAAATAGAAGAGTAAAGGAGAAGAGGCAAAATATAAATTGATTAATTCTGCTTTAATAGTAACTCTGATGATAGGCAGCTTGGGGGACCCATTAATCATTCCAGGTATTTATGACTTTGATCACTCAATGTCACATCTTCCTTAGCATAGACAGACCAAATAGACAAGTATTGATTGAAGGAAAATTATAAAGTAATCCAGGAAAATAAGTGACACTATACCACTCATAAGGTCAAAATTTTATTGGAAAGCCATTTGTCTAATAAAATAATATGCTTTAGAATTCTGTTAATATGTTTACCTCTTAGAAAATATCAATCTATAATAACGTTAATAACATTTATTGCATGCATTTTTATGTCAGTCCTTGTGCTAAGAAATTATAAACAGTATAAAACTTAATCCGTACATTAGTTTTATGAAGTAAATTTGATTAGTTCACTTCACAGAGGTTGAAATGAGGCCGGCTTCCATTTTCAGGGGTGAAGCATACTACATATTCTAAAATGCCTTTTGACGAATACCAGGATGCTGAGAAATTTCCAACAAATATGCTTTTAAATATTTGCTCTCTTGCAAGGAAGTGTGAGTAAACCTTTAAAAGCCAGGCCCATAAAGAAAATGGATGAAACTGAAGCGATAGAAGTAATGCAATTATGAACAGTGAGCCTTGCATTGCTCTGGTGTTAAAAGCTAATATTAGCAACCCATATTTTGGGTGAATCAAGCTGGTTGGTAGAGGAGAGATCTGAGAGTCAGGCTCAAGGAAATTTGGGGGAACTGAATAAAGATTCTACGTACGATCAACAAGAGATACTCTATCTGTCTGCAGAGGGTACCAATATGTCTATCTCTCTTCCTACTCTGAGTATAAAAGTAATAGAAAATTATAATCATCTAATCTGAAAATTTGTAACCATAGGCCTATTCTTGTGAGAATCTCTAAGCGTATATTGCCAATATGGCCAAGGACTCCCCAAGACAAGAGATTAAGTTAAAGTAGCTGCAGGTTAGCAACACACTAGTACTAGTCAGAATCAAATCTAAATCCTTAAGAAAGAAAAATGCCCTCATTATTATTCTCACAGATTAAATTCAGCGAAATTCGAGCTCATAATAATAAAAAAAAACCAAGCACAAAGAAACAAGCCATCATGAAGTAAAGGTATCACATACAACACTGAGAGGTTTAGATTACCTCCTATACAAATTCAGATATTAAAATTGCCAGATGACTAATGTAAGTATGTAAAATATTAAAGAAATAAATGATATTGAAAATTAAATGAAGAATGAAACAAAGTTGGTAAGAAAAATTTGAAAAAAATCACACTAAAGGTACTAAAATTAAAATTATTATTCTAAAATTAAAAAATAATAATGGACATGTTTGATGTATATTCAAGAATTGAAGAAAAAATTAGTTAAGAAAAATCAAAAGATAATATACAGAATGTGGTGCCAAAAACTAAGGAGGTTGACAATATGAATAGGAAGGCAAAAGATATCGAGGTAGATTATAAATATCTAACATGTCTAATCGTAGGTTCCGAAGAAGAGAATTAAAAAAAAAATGGATATACAGGAATACATGAAGGATATTGAAGAAAAATTTCCAGAGCCAGTGACACAATGCACTCAACCAGGAAGTATCATATATAACATGCAGAATAAATAAATAGAAATTTGCTCTTAGACATGTCACAATGAAACTGCAGAATTCCAAAGACAAAGATAAATCATCAGTCATAGAAGTGAGGCAGATAACCTATGAAGGAATGAAACTTAGGCTGATATTAGACTTTTTAACTGCAACAAATACATCAGAAAAAAGAAATATTTTCATGTTGAGAAAGAAAAATATCATCAGCCTAGAATTCTGAATTTAGCAAAATTACATATTAAGAACAAGGGTGAATTAGATATTTTCAAAGAAATAGAAACTGAGATTTTACCCCAGCAGATCCTTTTTAAAAGAAAGTAATTCTAAAAAGGAGGTCTGAGATGCCCTGATAAGAAGAGACACATGAGAGGTGATTTGCTCAGCCACATGAGGATACAGCCAATGGAGGTCATTTGCAAATATCAGAAAAAGAGCTCCCACCAGACACTGAATCTGCACACACCTAGATCTTGCACTTCTCAGCCTCCAGAACTTTGAGAAATAAATGTCTGCTGTATAAGCCACCTAATCAATGGTGTTTTTGTTACACTATCCCAAGCTGATAAAGATAAACTGAAAAATATAAGGCTTTTTACCAAAATTTAACAGTAATGATAAAGGAAAATCAGACAACAATCTCACTCATGAAACATATAAGAAAAATTTCTGGGATAAATTTTGGCAAACTGGATCCAGTTGTATATAAAAGTTTTTAAGCTTGGTGCTCTCTTTTCTTTCTATACCCACTTCTTTTGATATTTTATGCAGCATCATCACTTTAAATACCTTTTACATGCTAATGATTCTCGAAATATCTAATACACACCTAAACTTAAGATCTGTGTATTCACTCCTCTGTGATATATCTCTATTTGGATATCTAATAGACAATTCAAACTTAACATACTCAGATTTCCTGTCAAACCTACCCAACACAATGTTCTCCACCCTTGTTCATGTCAACTCATTCTTTAAATTTTTCAGGCCAGAATCCTTAAAGTAATCTTGGGCTCTTCTCTTTATTCACCAACCTGTCTCCAGCAGAACCGAAAGGTAGTCTTAGCAGATCTAAATGTGGTCTGGCACATAGTAAGAAGTATATAAGCTCCCCAAATACACAT
>NW_006435781.1:799751-824152 GCF_000325575.1 Pteropus alecto
ATATGTATTTTTTATGAACCACCTTCTTTTAACTTCAGTCATTATCAGTCCACTTTTAGATTACTTTATACTGGTGTATAAAAATATGTATCACATATCTTGGCCTTTGTAATTAGGCTATCATCATAAAGAGGTGATATTAAACCTACATTTCAGATGGTAATAGAAGCCAAATACACACACACACACACACACACACACACACACATACACAAACACACACACACACATGCTGTCTCTTCATCTGTTTCACTGCTGAGGTATAAGTATAATTTTTAGTAAAATTTTTAGACCAATAGTAATAATAGTAATAGACCAATATATTAAATTACTGATGAAATTAGTCTTATGGCTTAAAATTTTTTGTGTCTAACTTTAATGAGAAGTATATAAACAAAATTAACTGTATTTAAAGAGTAAAATGTTATAAGCTACTGAATTTCCTCTAAAATAGTAGAAGTAGCAAACGTAGAATCAGCTAAGTTCTAATATTTAACTTCCCTCTTGGCATATAAAATACTTAATTTTTTTTTTACTTTTCCTCTTCCTAAGTTGTCCATATTTAAAATGCAGAACCTAGTACTTAAAAAAGTAGTCTCTACTAGCTGGATTTCTTTGCTCGATTCCCATTTACTCCTTCACTCATTAATTATAGATACCTTATGAAGTTGCTGGAGGGGCAACTGCGATATTAAATTGAGGTAAAACAGGAAGTGGTAGCTATGTGACAGGATGGAGGTCATAGCGAAAGCTATGGTGGTAATCAGTTTGCAATTTATAAATGCATCAGAGCCACACATCAGGCACTTTCATCTTACACAATGTTATATGCCAACTATTTCTCAATAACGCTGGAAAAAAAGAATTAGCTTGTGTTTGAAAATGAAAATTAAAAAAAAAAAATGGTGATGAAAAAATAAGAGAGGGGCCAGTAACTTGAGTAATAGGTTAGAGAACATGTTTTATTGTCTTTCAGGGCAGTGAAAATTTAAGCATGTTTGTAGTCTGAAGGAAGATCCAATACTTAAAATGTAAGTAAGAGCAAGGTCTTGTAGGAGAGGAGATATGAGCAAAAATGGGAGGATGGACTTTGGAAGTGAAAAGAGAAATACAAAGATATTTTGAGGCAACAAGTAGTAAGGCTGAGAAAGTCAACTCATGAAAGATTCCATACCCAAGAGAGTGCTACATCTTTTTTCAATTTTATGGAATTGGTGGCTTGAAGAAGTGGGAATGGGAGGATACAGAACTGGTGCCTTTGAGGAAGTGAGTAGAAAGCATTTGGAATAGCAGCTCTTCTGTTTTATAGATCAGTTTAAAATCAGCAAAATTGTTAGCGAACAATATTCTAGACTTAGTAGTTAGTAAAATGGTTTTCAACAGAAACAGTTACGTGAATTTCTCCCTCAGTCTTCTGCTAGATAATCATTTTATTCACAACCACATACATAAAAGACGCATGGACAATCAAAAGAAAAAGAACTTTTATTTCTATTTTCTTCAATTAGTATCTCCAGAATGTATTCAATTGTATTCTGCAGTAACTAAGAGACTGGTCTTTGGAGTCTTATCTTCCAATTATATTCGTATTTGGAAGACATTCATTTGGTATTCATTTTTTCTGCAGAAGTATGTCACTATGTCCTGTTGCTTCTAATTTGAATTTCATGTTTTTTTTTTTGTTTTTTTTAATTTGCTTCTCTAACATATCCAATTTAGTTTGGATTCTTATTTCAACTCTGTAGCTATTGGCCATTTCCCCCAAGTTATTAGAATCAGGATCAACTACTTAATTTTGAGGGATCAGTACAAGAAGAAAATGCAGATGGCTTTTTCAAAAATTAAGAATTTCAAGACAGGGGCAGCAGAGCACAAAACAAAGCAGGGGCCAGTCGAAGCATGGAGCACTGCATGAATGCTCAGGTTGCATGTCCCTGATGTTAGCCCTGATTGTTATTTTACGTATTTGGTTAATTTTACACCTAAATTGCTTTTGAAATTGTCCAGGAATTACAAAATTTAGGCTCATTTCTATAGAAAATCATTGTTTAAAAAGATTTAATTGAAGATTATCAGCCAATGATAAATGCTTTAATATTTTGAAAAGTGGAATTTTTATCTAACTCTTAGAGTATTAATAATGAATGCAGCTTCTAGGATTACGTTTTTCCATGTTTTGAATTTGTTATTTCCTTACAGTGAAAGGAAGGATTTTGGATATCTTGAATCTTGATTTTCCTAGGTTGAATGCTCTGTGATAAAACTCATCTTTATTCAAAAATTGCACCTCAAGCAGACAATTATGCCAAACAACTGTGTTCAAGGTGACTTTCTTTTGAGCTGCATAGTGGACTATGTAACTTGCTCTCATAATATTTTTAATTGAATAATTAGACAAGAGTGATTACATTTTAAAGGGAAAAAAGTCACTTGTGTGGTATTTGCACATAGGTAATAAACCCAATAGTCCAGTCCTCTTTGATGTAGGAAAAATAGACAAGAGAGTATATACTTTTCATTTTTTAAATTAGCAAATAATTTTTCCTTCTATTTGCTGTATCTTCTTTCGTTATCTGAAAAACATATCTTTCTTTTACTACTATCAATTATGTGAACTATCCTGATTCTTTTTAATAATATTTTCACATGCATCTTGTATCTTTAGTTTAATTATCATCTGTTTTATAGATGATAATATTATGTAAACTTTATAAGAAAAAGGGCAATGGCAAATGTATTTCATTCTTATTCTTAATCACCATAAATCATGAAGATTTATTTATTTTTAAATTTTATAGGTAATAATTCCATTTATCTTTAAATATAATTTATACCACTTCAATAAATACTGTCCCTTGGGCCATTTGTATTGACATTTCTGAAATGTTTTATAAGGCAGTAGTTAAAATTTTCTTGTCTGAATGTATACAAAAATATAGCATATTGTTTTTTTTTTTAATGCATAGACACAAAGGGGCATACCAATGCACAGATACCAAATGTATGTTTGTGTATCTGTATGTGTATATATATGTGTGTGTGTGTGTGTTCTATTTGAATATCTAATTAATAGTTAAGAATTATATATTCATGCTAGACAATTTTTTTTTTTTTGCTTTGGGAGAGCATTCAAATACTTATGAACAAGTGTGAATATATTCATTTAGGGGTAACTTGTCCTTAAATTTCTTGTAATTTGGTGGTTGAATTCTTTCCTCTAAAGTTAAAATAGCAAAAGAGGGAGTTAATATGCAAACAAAAAACATCTGATATTAAGTCCTAAAAACTAATCCATTATAAAATAAATTAGTGTGGATTGGGAAATAACATTTTAAGAATGATAGAATTTTTTTAATATTATTATTTATGTAGAGTTTCACTAAAATTCCTGAAGTTTTTATCTTTTTTTAATGAAACTTGTATATGGCTTTTACTTATGATCCATCGTAATTTATAACTAATATTTAAGTCCTGTAACAAAAAATACTATTCTCAAAGTAAATGTTCATCTTTCTTGTCCATCTTTACCACTCTAGGCTTTTTTTAAAACAATTTTCAAGCCACTTCATAGATCCTTGGAGTTGAATGATCAAAACTATTTTTTAATATTCAGGAAAATCTGCACTAAAATTACTTGTCTATTTTTTAAAAAAAAGAAAGAAATGAGAGAGTGAACATTAAAGGACATTCCTTTGCACTGTATTCTAGTATCTCAGAACAATCCATGTATGGAATGAAGATTGAAAATATATTCCAAGTTTAATCAAGCTGTTTTTTAAGCTACAGAATTCACATATTCATTATGAAGTTTCCATTAAAAGTGTCAAATAAAATTGGAGAATTGCTTTTTACTACTTCTCTCTTACCAAGTTTCATATTGTTTTTTTGACCTTCATTGAGCAATGGTCAATTTAGTTGGACTCTGCCCTTCTCTCTTTTTTTTCTTTTGAGCCTCAATAATTGCATCTCACTATCTGTTATTATTTCTTATTTAAGGCATTCTTTCTTTCAAACTTCACTCTTGATAATTCTTTTCAACTCTGGCTAATCATCAAAATCACACAGATGGAAGAGTATAAGAACTTTAGTCTATACATGTTCCCTTCCAACTCTCTTTAAATTTATTTGGGAACTGTGTTTTGAAAAGTTCCCTAGTTCTGATGATTATTCAGGTTTGGGACCTCTGACTAAGAGTGAATTGTTTAAGGCAGTCCAACTTGCTAATGCGTCTGTGTTTCAGATTCATTCCTAGTGTGGACCATTAATATTTCATGCCCATCCATAGCTCATTAGTGCTGAATGATCTCTTTATTCCAGTGATGAAGCTCATTTTCAATTCCTGAACAGTTCAATCAAGCAGGTGAAAAAGCAATTCTCCTTCAAGGACACAGTTCCCTGCTGGAGCAGAATGAGCACTTTCTAGGAAACCACAGTAAACTTGTGTTGGCATAGAAAGCATGTCACTATATTCCCCAATATGCTATTGTCCCTCCTGGACCATAACCTAGATGAATAGACATTCCCTGTGGGACTAGTTCGAAAGACAGTAATCAATCCTGCATAGTTGTGGTAGACGTTGTCCACAACTTGATTTTCAACTATATCTGACTTATGACGAGTACAGCAATCCTGCAAATGAGGGCTCACCATCTGAGACCTGGTCACTTCTCTCCTGCTCCAAAACACTCCAGAAAATGTGTTTTATCTACAAATGATGAGAAGATGTCACTGTGGAGAGGCGATCAAAGAGAAAGGAAATTAGGAAACAGTTTGTGTCTATTTCAGCCAGCTTAGTATTTCTTAAGAGCATTCAGCGACAGAGGATCCTGGTCTCTGACAAGGAATTGAGTGTACTGCACCACTTGGGAAGGGTTTACCTGTTTCCCATGCTCACTCACATCAACACACACGAGTCTTCTTTTCGCACTCACAGCTGACTGCTCAAGAAATGTACAGCATATTTGACAAGCAAAAGGAAAAGCAGATGTTCCCTACATCTTGCTCCTGCTCTTCAAGGTGCACATCCCAGCCAAATGAATCATAGCAGAGCCAAAGACCCTGGCAGGGATCCCTTGCTACAAATCTGCAGTCTTGTTGGTCTTATCTACTTAGAGAACAAAAGGTTTGAAAACATTGTAATACCTTAGGACTAAGTAGTACAGCTATTTACTGAGCTAGACCTGAGAAATTATTCAGTATAGTGTGGATAAGTAGGGTGACAGGAAGCCATAAATATACTCTTCTTGCACTTCAACTTCAGAATCATGGTGATCATCTGGACTATTTATGATAAATTAATACTCTTAATCTTCATGCATATGGAGAGGATGAAAAAAGATCAGCCATCATGGATATCCCAGGGGAGAGGGGTATTTTTCCAGTTTCTCTGATACCACTTCTAATTGAAACCAATCTGAGTATAATTTAACCCCACTGCTGATTGGCCATAGGTGCCATCAGAGTCCAGAGCGTTTTATTTCAAAAGCACCTGGATACTGGCCTCGGATTATTATGGGCCTACATTGCAGTGAAAGGTATCCAGCAAAGATCTGTAATGTACATCACAAAAAATACTATTTCGGGTTATCAAGGCTATATTTGAGACCACTCGACAGAACACTGAAAATTGTTTTTGTTCATAGCCAACACTTATGGCCATCCTTTGCTGCTCTGTAAAAGGAACCATGAAGAATGTGCTTCCCACACATCATGTAAAGTATGAGACCAAAAACACTGTGTCCTGTCTTTATCCCAAGAGTCAGAATTCGTAAGTGGAAAGAATGACCAGTGAGGTCTCTGTCACATTGCTGTGTTCTCTGAAAATCACTGCCCTTATCTGAGGGGTACCGAATGGCTAGTTCATTTACATAACAATGCCAAATTAACACAACTACCTTTGTCTCACTAGAGGCCTCCTCAACGTGGGTATTTACCTGCATAACTCAACCTAGAATCAGCAGCTAGTTTTTCTAATTGTGACACCTTGCCTTTCCTCAACCTATACTTTCATTTGGAGAGAGTCATTGCATTTGGGCCTTCATGGGGCAACAGAAGCAACTGTCAGAAATCAGCTAAGTTTCTCAGTGGCTACATTTCTACTTTTTTTTTTTTTACTGATCTCTACTCATTCCTTCATTTTACAATTTGATTTTACCCTAAGATTGGACTTTTACTCATATAGACTCTATATGTTACTTAAACATGTGGTCTCTATCCTGATCCAACATATCCCTAGACTCTGATTCTGTCTCACTATTCTGTGTCAGGAGAAACTTTCTGTAATTTTTAAATTATTTATAATATCAATAAATTATCCATTGCCTAAGCTTTAGATTTTCATATTACAAGCACATGTGTAATCAGACAGCATCTAGCCATTGGGCCAGAGAAATTTTACTGACCAGGTGTGCCTCTGAAGTTACCTTGAGAAAGCTGGGATAAGATAAACTCTGTAGATTTCTTCTAGGTTTACTGTATTACACTTCCATCACTTTCTTTTGGAAGCTGCAATAATGCATCAGTTTGCTCCTGTCAGGGAAGAAGACCAATTTCTTTTGTCCACCCATGAAGATTAATGCATATAACAAAATGCCAGAAATGTCTTTGATATAGTACCATACAGCTCATTGACTATTCTGTCGATGCTTTATTTGAAATTGATGGCTATCTGATATCAAATTCCATTGGTAAAACGATTCCCAAACATTACTTCAAGTGTGCTTTCCTCACAGGTCGCAGAAGACCAGTGACCTGCAAAGAGCTAAAAGTGACAAAGTTCCAACTGACAATGACACCAGTGGTTTTAACATTTGTAATCTTTTCCTACAAAGGAGATTGTAGAGAGTTCCATGCATGTGGTTTTGTTGTTTTCCAACTCAGTGAGTTTAAACCAAATGACATTAACAAAAGTAAACCTAGAAGACCCTTGAAAGTAATGCAACATTCTTCCTTTCATATTTAAAGAATATATATACAAACACATGTGCACATCTATGTAATTATTTATAGCCTACATCCTTATCAAATACATTAACGTACAGCATAAAAGCAAATGTGTTCCTCACAGAAGTTATATCTAAAGTGGCTTAAAACAACACAGCTTTTTATTTATTTGGTCTTTCTTGTCCAAAGAATACTGTGTGGAACCGCTTTTCTTTGGGAAAAAGTAGGTCAGACTAATTTGAAAACAAAACAAAATAAAAAGCAACAAACTGGAGCTTTTGTTGCTGAGACTGTGAGTGATTGAAAGTTGTCCTTGCTATAAATTATCTTCTTCCCTTTCTGCTTATTTTAACTCCATTTAGTTCCCTTTGCAAAATACTAGCTTAATTCTTCATGAAAAGAATTTCCTCAGCTTGCAGGAAACATGCCTAACTATCTAGAAAGGTTATAAGCAATTTTGTTGGGATCTATTGTTTTCATTCTACCATACAAATCATGAAAAAAATGCTTATCTCTCATCAACCCCAAAGAGGTATGAGTCTACAGTGAGTGAGGCCCAGGGTGTTCCACCAATTTCTGCTTCTCTGAAGGTGCCCTGCCAGTTCTACACAACTGTAAGTTGGGAGAACCTGTTTCTGAGACAATAGAGCATTCCTCCTGGTCTTTAAACAATTCTTAACATTTTTATGGTGTTACCTACTTTAAAGACCTTCAAATTATGCTTCGGAAATTTTAATTGGTTGTTTACTGAAATTTTCTATCTTTAGGCAAAGAGTTTTACTTGACAGCAATGTCCACACGTGAAAAATCAGTGGATGGATATAAAACATGGTTTATATCAATTATACAGTTTGCTGGCTGTAGTATAAGACAAAGGCATTGGCATATTCTTATAAGCCTTCTAATCCTGCCGTACTATTATAATTCTCAGTGTTTCAAATATACTTTCTAGATTCTTCATTATCTCTTCACGTCTGTCATAAACCATTTCCTATCTTTCTCTGGACTGCATTCTAGCTGTTTCTTCTATTTATCTTTCCCTTCTGCCTCTACCTCAGTTTGTCAAGTGCTGAGTTCATGGACTGTGTCAATAGTTTGCTGCATAGTTTGAACCAGATAGGTCACAAACATGAAATTGTTTTGTTTCTATAAGATGGTTAATTCATATTTCTTACTGGCATCTTGAATAGATTTCATCACTTTCTGATCTCTGCAGTATTAGAAAGTTAAATCCAGTTTAGTTCATCTAAAAATTTCAATCTCATATTCAGCTTAATGTCTTATGTTTCCAGCTCTAGCTTAAACCATGGACTAGGTGACTTGCACTGGGAGGGAAGTTGAGGAAATTCTTTTTAAGAAGAATCCCTACCCCTCCACTGCTTTTACTTATGCCACCTGGGTCATATTTTCTCCATTGGCCTGATAAATAGCAATGGAGGAAAGTGGGTAACTCTGTAATTAACTAACATTTTTTAAATGTTCAAGTATTTTATGTAGCAAGGACACAAAACATTGGCTTTCTTTGGGGTGCAACTCTAGACTCTTTAAGTTCTGTCCTCCTATTTCTTTAACAAGAAAAACATTTTCTGTAAAAATATCTCAAAGCTTCTTTATCTTAGAATATCTTGCTCCGCAAGCAGTGTTCCTGCTGGATAGGTCAAACATGGCTGCCTTCTTCAATGTCCACTTGACCTATGGAAATATTTTTGCCACACCAAGCGTTGGGAAATACAGGCTGTCCCTTCTCTTCATTATGCCATCATTTCCAAGTCTTTTTTATTAATCTGTAGGTATGTTTAGAATACAAATAAAACATCAGCTGATTAAGTAGAGTCCAAGTTAGTAATTAGATGTCATCCCCACCTACCTTGGACTCCCACAGTCTATGGGTAATGGTCTTGGAGCTCCCCTCACATACAGAAATGTTGAAGTGTACCACCTTTCATTCTTCCTTGAGTGAGTAGAAGAGGCCATCACACTCTCTCCCCCTGGGCCGTAGATTCAACCTGACTTTGTTTCTCTCCCAAATCTTCAAAGAGTTTTAGAGTAAGTGGAGTTGGTGGAGTAATGAAGGAAGGCTAGCTTTCCCACCTCTTTTGAGAAAAGTCTTGTCATTTCCATCTCTTAGAATGAGAAAAACTTAGCACTGAGTGTTTTCAGTTGAAGACTACAGCCAAAATTCAGTGATAACCTATAAAGTCTAATGTATTTATGGCCATAATAATTGGAGCTTCAAAATAGTTAAATGACAAAGAAAAATGAAAAGGAAGTAGTTGTATCAATTACCTGGCCCATTGCACTCGAGACTCCAGAACTTAGAACTTCTTGGTCAGGGTAGTCTGTGCTGTGAGGTACAGCTGTCAATTAGTACAGATCAGTGGCCTCTTGTAGGTTTTCATGTTAGTTTCCAAAGAGCCACATGAGTAGGATTTGGTTATAGCATATTTCATATAGAACTCCCACACTTACCACTGCTCATGAGAAAATACTCCTTTGGGCTCTACCTGGTGCACAGTTACTGGCGTTCAAGTCAAGGTCAATTAATGCTCTTCTTCAAGCAGAAACTTCAAGAATTTGAAGTCACTTTTCTTTATTTGCATCAGAATTTGAGGGAGAATTTCCTTTAGTTCATCTACTAGGATCACTCAAAAAGTATGACTTAATTTTAACATTGGCTAAAATATTTCATTACTTAGGGAAAATAAAATAAAACAGTGCTAGAAATCAAAGCTTTGTACATGTCCAGATGCCACCAACAAGTACTTATAAATGAACAAAAAGTAAATAAGTGCATCACTACAAGATAAACATAAATGACCTGTTTTTTTTTTTTTTAATCACTCATCTGACATCTGCTCTTCTTTCCTTCTTTCCTAGAAATATTAGCGAATAGTATTTAAAACACTTTCAGGTAATTTGTCTTCACAAAGAACCTGCAGTTTTCTTTGTAAACTGAATCTGCAACTTAAAAAAAAATAAAAAAAATCCATGCTCTAGACTTCTGAGATGCCAGATCTCTCAAAATCCTAACTCACTAAAAAAAAATTCTTTTTGGGGGCCAATGAAAGAGTAAATTTTACAATGTTAAACCTGGATCTATCGAGTAATTTAGAAAGAAAAATTGAGAGCTCCCAGATGCCTATCGCACATAGCAGGCCAACAAGGAATATTTATTATATAGTTGAATGAAAACAAAGGTTTGTGAAAGATGCTACAAAGGCAAAATGCATCTTTTGTACACTCATGCTTTTCATACCATGACTCCTATCACTCTTGCACTGTCCACAGGGAGCTCACAGCAAGGAGGTGCCTGATGTAAACCTCCTTTTAAGGCCTCCACCCCAGTTGGTCTCCCACAATCATATCTCAGGCATCAAAATTCTCCTTTACTCCTTCTCCACCAAAGCAGCAAATAAAGCCATTGCATACACTAATAAAAGGAGAAACAAAATAATGACAAAACTTCTCCCATTTCTACTTCTAGATGCCACAGATATTGGAAAAAAGTTATTTTTCATGGCCTTAAACTATCTCATGCTGTATTGTGAATTAACTTTCTCAGGACTATTTCTCTATTTTAGTAAACTTTAATATATATTTTAAATATATGTATTTAAATATATATCTTATATTTAGTCTATGGAGTGTGCTACTGAGAGGGGCATTGCAGTCAGTGTAAGGTAGGAAATTTTGGACAGAAGAACTTTCTGGCATTCTTTAACTCATATGATGCAGATTGTTTTTCTTCTTTTTTTTTTTTTTTGCTGAAAAATGTTTTATCCATGCATTCTAGTTTGGTTACAATCATCCTGTATGAGAGACTACGTTTATAGTTTAATTCTTCAAAATATTATGTGCTTAATAAGAATTTGCTGCTGGCTATAAAGCTTAATAAGGGAAATTATATCTTTATAATAATTTGCACAGACAGTCCTATTTTAATAATGAAAACACCCACATTCCTAATTCATTTTCAGTCATGAGCTTATCTATCACCTCTTCAATGAAATAAAAATTAATAAAATTAATAAATATATTAATGAAATGTAGCTCCTTTGATGAATGGTGATTTGTAAAAGTTATTGGATAATTTGTATAAATTTTTCTCTATTTTTAAGACTGCATTTATATTTTAAACACATTTACTTTTGTTCAAATTCTCAGTTTTTATTTCATATGAAAAATTTATTCTTTCAAAATGAAAAAAATAATTATCCTTCTACAGTTTCTTAGGGATGCTGAACTCTGATTTAAGTGTTTGTAATATGGGACCATAAGGGTTAATACATTATTTTAAAAATAAGAATGTGAACAACAATCAATTCACTGTGAAGGCAACTTTCTATTGCAAAAAAATCATTAAACTTTTATATTGCAGAGCACTTTAAGGGATTAATAACTTATTTTCATGTACGTTGATTTTTTTAAATTAGTTTTCTTTGAAATTTTTTTTGAAAACCAAATTAAAAGTTTTTTTTCATTATGTCTTTTCTTGGTAACCATTACTAGGATTCAATTTTCTGCATTTTTATTTTGCTACTGATTGCCAGTTTTTTAATATCTTTCTAATTCTCCTCATATTTGCTGTTTCTGTCTAGTTATATGATTCCTCTTACTGCTGAGCAGATTAGCTAGAGGCATGAAATAATATTTTAAAGTAACAGTTGAGCAATACTCTGGAACAACTACGAAAATTCAATTACGGTTCAGGACTTCCTACCAGCTCCATTCAGTGAGACAGCACAGGTCAAGTGGGCAGAGAGTGCTAGAAAATCCTCAGGCCTGGCATCCTATCAGGGTCTGACTAATAAGATGTTTAGAAATGGAAGACAGCTTATGCCATGACTAATTCAAAGAATTCTGCAGGCATGGATTGATATCAGGTCTTTGCACTCCCTGAGATAATCAAAGAATCCGTGTAAACCAGTTTCTCTCACTGAGTGCCAGGAGGGGCAAGGAACCAACCAACGTGAGGTCAACTGTGCCATCATCTCTTAGGCCGTTTCATTCCTGTCAACTCGTATCTTATGAATAGAAAAAGTTCTATTTCTAAAAATAATTTTAAGGCTAGATATGTGGTTTAACATTATGCTATATTATATCCCATTCAATTAAATTAAAATTCTACAGACACACACAAAAGGGTAGACCGTTTTTGCCTTTAGCAAGATAAAGGACCAAATTTAAACAGTGCCTGAGTAGCCAATTACTACCTGCTATGATTGGAAGGTTTCTCCAGCTACCTGTCACAATGGTGAAATTTTATCATTAAAGATCCACTCCCCTGGAGAAACTCTCGGTAAGCTACAGACATTTTCTTCTACAATACAGAGAGCTCCGATTATAACCATGAGCAGTGTTCTGTGAATTATTATGTGATGCAACTTCCAGTTGAAGTTTTGACAAAAGAAAAATGTAACTATATTCGAATTAGAGTACAGGGTAAGGCCTTGTTTATTGATTTGGCTAGAGTATTTTAGTAGAAATAAATTAAAGTTTGCTCCAAATAATGTTCCATCCTGTTCTGATACTTTTAATGCTAAAAGTAAAACAAAACAAAAAAACCCAGGAACATCTGTTCTCCAAAGGTCATATCTCTGAGTAATGGTGATCTTTTCTACCCCCCAATTTCTTAGAAATCCATTTTTTTCTTTGATGACTTGAACTCTTCTTTTTTTTCCTCATTAAAAAGCCTCATTATACCATTCATCCAGTCATAAAAAAAAAAATGGCCTTTATTTTCAGAACTGGCATTGAGCAATGAACAAGACTTCCATAAGCTCCAACCTCATTTGAGTTTATAGGCTAAAATAAAGACAGACAATTAATGGAATGTTACAGTATGGTGTGATACATGCTAAGATAGAAATGCAAGGTTCAAGAGAAAACAGGGTATCAGGGAAAGCCACCTGGAGGGGGAGATGTCAACGTTTCTGATGTAAGCCTCAAAAGACAAATGTAAATTAGCCCAAAAAAGGAAGTTGGGAATGGGATTGTTCTAGGAAAAGAGAACAGCATGTTTAAAGCCAAGAAGCAAGAGGGACATAATGTTCACTGGGAAATGAAAAATGAAATTTTTCTACAGTTAGAGCAAGGAGTAGAAGATGCCAGCAAGGACTATAAGGGGACTTTTAAGCCATATTAAGAAGTATGGCTTTTATCCTAAAGAAAATAAAGAATCGCTAGAAGATTTAAAGTAGAGAGCCATAATTTCAGTTAAGAAAGAACACACTGTAGCTGCTTTCCAGATGGATAGTGACAGGGTAGGATGCCAGCCAAGAGACTAGTACCATATTTAAGGCAAGAGACGGTAATGACCTCAACTAGAGTAATGACATTTGAGAGAGAGAGAAAAGGAGAGAAGCAAGAAATACTAGGAAGTAGAAGAAAGAATTGGTGATTTATTGACTGATTAAAATGGTGAAAGACATAATAGAGGAAATATCTAGAATTTTGCCTAATAAAGGCGATGATTAATTATTAATTACCGAAATAGGGAAAAATGCAGAGAAAGAGTAAACACATTTTGGGAGGTGGAAAGTAAGTGAGAAGGGGACAACTCACAATGGGTTCATATTTGGTTGGGTTGCTAAGTTTTGGTGGCTGTGTGACATCCAAGTGGAAATGTCAAGTAGGTCAACATATATACAAGTGTGGAGATTTAGGGGAGAATCTGGACTGCAGATGTGGAATTGAGAATTGTCGGCATATGTGGTGTAATTGAAACTCAGGGTATGAGTAGAATGCAAAGAGGAAAGCCTAAGACAGACCCTGAAGATTTATGGCCCAGGTAGACACACTGGGAATGTCCTCCCCGCTCCAGCAGCATCACGGAACTTCAGCCTCCTTTCACTTGGTCCAGATGCCTTTACCTTTATTCTTTCTTCAGTAACACTGTGTTCCAAGTTGGCTTTATTAAAGAGTAATGACATGTCCACTATCTTTTAAGCTTAAGAGCCAACATTTATATTCTTTACATAATGTCTAAATTCCTTTCTATTGAGGTAGCATTGGTTTATAACATTATATAAGTTTCAGATGTTCATCATTACAATCTTATACCTGTATATGCGATATGCATATTCGCCACCCAAAAGTCTAATTTCCATTTTTCATCATATGACTGACCCACTTTACCCGTTTCACTCTTCCTCCAACCCTTTTCCTCTTCCGGTGGCCACCAGTCTGTTGTCTGTTTCTATGAGTTTTTTTTTTATTTGTTCATTTGTTTTTGTTTTTATATTTCATATGTGAGTAAAATCATAAGGTATTTGTCATTTTCCATCTGTCTTATTTCACTTATGATAATACCCTTAAGGTCCATTCACGTTGTCACAAATGGCAGGATTTTACAATTTTGTGTGTGTGTGTGTGTGTGTGTGTGTTTTCATTCATCCATCTATGGGCACTTAGGTTTCCCCTATCTTCACTATTATAAATAATGCTGCAATGAACATAATTCTTTTTGAATTAGTATTTTTATATGTGTCGGATAAATACCCAGAAGTGGAATTGCTGGATGTTTGGTAGTTCTATTTTTTTTTTAATTTTTGAGGAAGCCACATACTGTTTTCCATAGGAGCTATACAGTTTACATTCCCACTAGCAGTGTGTGAGTGTTGCCTTTTCTCTACATCCTCACCGACACTTGTTGTTACTTGCCTTTTTGAGGACAGCCATTCTAACAGGTGTGAGGTGATATCTCATTGTGGTTTTGATTTGCATTTCCTAGATAATTAGTGATTATTATATACCTGTGGTCCATTTATATGTCTGTTTTAAAAAAATGTCTATTCAGATACTCTGCTCATTTTTTAATCGTTTTTTGTTGTTGTTGTTGAGATGTATGAGTTCTTTACATATTTTGTATATTAATTCCTTATAGGATGTATGATTTGAAAATATCTTTTCCCATTTTGGTAGGTTGCCTTTTCATTTTGTTGATGGTTTCTTTTACTATACAAGAGCTTTTTAGTTTGTTGTAGTCCCATTTATTTATTTTTCTTTTGTTTCCCTTGCTGTTAGTGTTTGATTCACAAAAACTTCACTAAGATTGATATCAGGGAGCTTATTACTGCCTATGTTTTCTTCTAAGTATTTTATGATTTCAGATTTTATGTTTGAATTTTTAATCTATTTTGAGTTAATGTTTGTATATAGTCTAATAGTCTTTATATAAATATAAAAAACAGGCTCACTTTTAAAACCCCAATTATGATCTCTGAGAAAGATAGTTCTATTGTACCAGATAATATTACCTATATATTGCATTATAAGGGAAAATTCTTGAAATGATGCATAACCTAAAGAATTCTCAAATACTTGCCTGTCCCATTCCTTTTATGACTCCTCTTTTAAAGGTGAACAACTCCTTGAAAGGAAACTCTGCAATCTATTCACTGTGCTATTTATACTTGAAAAGTGTTAAATTATTCTAATCATACTTATAGTAACAATCAAGATTAATTGCAGCTATATTAGGATTACTTATTTGTTCTACTTCAGCAGTAACATAAATCCAATTGCACAAGCAATTTCCATAATCCAAATTGTGAAAGAAAGTGGGGGAAAAAGACGATGCAAAACTTGTTAAAATAGTATTCAAAAGAAATCCTTAACCAGATGGTTATCTAAAATTCCCTTTTTCAAAAGGAGCTGATTCTGAACAGATTGTATATGTGTCTCACTGGTGGAAGTGGATTATCTGTCTCGAATTGGATTGTGATGACGATGACCCTATTCTAAGTAAACCAAATCTCTTGAACTATATAATGAGATCAGGGGGAGCATTCAGCCTGAGTACGACAGATTGCAACTACTGAGATGATTTCACTAATATTTTCTTCAGCCTCTTTCCTCGATGTACATAATATTGTGGTTTCATCCTGCAGAGATTTCTGATCCTGTAGTTCTGTGTGCTAATTCTTTGTTCTTATTCTTTATTTTTACAAGTAGAGCTGAATGAGTGGCAGGAAGCTGCGAAATCTGTCTTACAAAAAGGTGATTGTGTAAGAATTTAGACTCTTTATTTACTTTGCAGCAGGATTGCAGAAGAATAATGAGTCAATATTTAACTGATTCATTCTTATTTCTTCTTTAGGCCGTGAGGAGGCAAAAGTTGCTTGAACAGAGTATCCAGTCTGCCCAGGAGATCGAAAACTCCTTACACTTAATTCAGGAGTCCCTTTCATCCATTGACAAGCAGTTGGCAGCTTATATTGCTGACAAAGTGGACGCAGCTCAAATGCCTCAGGAAGCCCAGGCAAGTAGAATTGCGAATGAGCTTCTATTCTCTTGTTTTTTATTATCTGAACGAGATATTGCTGAATTTCTAACTTATAATGTTTTCAAATAGTTGTCCAGAGGGTTATTTGATAGACTGATTTGACTCTTTGGAAGTAAGAGGAGAAAGAGAGCTCTTGATTAGCACTCTAAGATTTATTTTCAAAAGTATGTAATGGAGGAATTTGAAATAGGGACACCTAAAAGACAGGGGCGCTATCACACCAAAGCCTGTTTATCAATATTTTCAAACTAGTATTCTCAAGCCAGAGAGAAACCATGGGAATGTAAATTGTAACAAAAATATTTTTAATGGGACCATTTAATTGGATTTTCAAACATTATATTATCAACTTCTCTTTGTTATCTTGAGATGTAAATTTGCATTTTATTACTAATAATCATATTATATATACTTACATGCATGCATGCACGCGTGCACACGCACACACACACACACACACAACTCTATTCCATTCCAATTATAAAATGTGTTAAATTAGTTTTTCTAGAATCAGAGTTAAAATAGTAATGAAAGTAGATCTAAATTGACTTTATACTGAGTAAAATTAGGTTATATTTAAATTAACTTGCACCTTGGAAAGTATTTTTAAAATTCTATATTTCTATTTTTAATAACATTTAAATGTACATAAAGCAACATAGGTATTATTTATTAAATGTCCTTAGGATTTTCTGAGAGTAGGGTAATACAGTTACTTTTCAAATTATATGTGCATATTATGAACTCCATAACCAAGGATAACTCAGACTAGTATACCATGATGTGAGAGGCATTAGAAGTTTATCTCCCCATCCCAAAGGCCCTCTCCCCACTAATTGGGTAAGGTATTAGATTTATAGGTCATGGTTACGGTGCCTTTGCCATGCAGTGAATCACTTTTAAATTGGTGCCCAGGGCATTGGTGTACAGAGCATGGGTGATTTTACCATACTAAGTTTGCCTGAGAAAGTCCCTGAGATTATGAGGCAGAGTATAGGTAATTTCGATCGGTTTAGAAAGTTCAGAGCAGAAGGATTGATCATTGCAACTGGAGATGAAGAAAGTGAAGTTTAGGGAGAATCTTGATGATAAAATCCTCATGGTAGTTTTTCACTGGGACAATAAACGTAAATACTCTAGTAAATGAAGGATAATAGCAAACACACTTGAGGATTTTAACCTCGCCAGTATACACATTTCTCCAAACTTACAAAAATCTAGTCAAGCTCCCTAACATGAATGATTCCTAAGACTGTCCCATTTTGAGTCACAGAGACAATGTTATAGGAAGGCTTTAAATAAAAGTATGATAGGAATGAGAAATAGTTACTGAACTGAGAAAAATTACATGATTTTAAACTAAAGGCAGAATAGAACTTTTTTTTTTTTTACTTTAATGACATGTTTTTGGAGAACTGTTTGATAAGCAGTTAAAGACTGCTTATAACTTTTTGAGTAGAATTAAAGAAAAATTTGAACGGTTTAAATATTAAATATTAACATTAGAAATTTGTATTATAAAACATATAAAGGTTACTTTGAGGCTTGTAGAATAAAACTATTGGAGCTTTTAAGGGAAAAAAAAATATTGTTTAGTTGAAAAGGTTGTGGTATAGGACCCTGAGTGTCTTCTTTCATTTATATTTGAGTGCAAGATTCTACAAACATGAAAGTAACATGCTAGTTTATAATAAAGTATTTTGTTTATTTGTTTGTTTTTTAAATTAAAAAAGCTATAGTAAAAGTGTTATTAACTATAGCAGTTCAAAATACTTGCATATACCAGCATACAGGTAAATGAAGAAATTTCACATCTACTTGAAAAAAGAGATTTTGAGTACCAACAAGCTCAAATCCACTTTCTGCGCATTTCTCATTGCAAATATATTGTCAAGATAATTCTTGCCTTAGAATTCCCTAAATGGTAATATATGATATTCGAAAGAGCAGACTACCCAAAAGCTATCGAAACATTCTTCATGATTTTATTTTAAGATGACAGCCAGTGAATTGTTTTCTGGAACAAGCGTTATCAAGTACTCAGATTACCTTCAAGGATTGCATTTCCTAAAGTTCACTTTCAAACTCCCTTGAAAGAAACAAGTAGAGAGTGAAGAGGTTGTTTGTGAATTAAGAACATAAGCACGGTGTGTAAGACAAAGGATGCCCATAGAATGCCAACAAAATGACATTTTTCTAAGTATAAATAATGGGAGCTAATTTTTATGCTTTGTATTAATTTAAAAACAATGCGTTTCTTTAAGTTTACATGAAAGTTCATTACTAATTAAAAGATTAGCGGGTTTAGCTTTCCCTTTTCAGAAATTAAGCACTTATTAATATATCACTGAGAAGCAGGACAAAATGAATGGTATTTCTGTATTTGGTCATCTTAAAAATGTACTCCGATTTCCTGTCACTAACTGGTCATGTTGATTTGTGGATGTCTGACTCCACCATGTGGCACACTGGTAGTTTTGCTACTGAATTTAAATCTATTAATAGAGCCTTCTTTTTCTGCCTTTTAAAGTTGTTCTAGATTCTCAGATGTAAAAAATTCTCAGTATTAAGGAAATGTATGCAATGTGTATAACTTTGTGATAGGTTTACCCTTATTATATATAAAAGTAGATATAGATCAAGATACTTCCTTGTATTTCATTTGTATTTATAACTCTAGGGCAGGAATGAGTGTCCCACTGCCTCAGAATGTTAATTGATCAGTTATCTGTCACAATTAGAAAACCATGTTTTGATTCTAAATTGGATTAACAATATTTTATTTTTTTTTATTTAGTGACATGAGCTTACAGGAGTAAAGCTTAGCTTTTTATACAAGTAAACAGCATACTGCAAGGATATCAGAGCAAATGTTGACCTGAGTATTTTATTTCAAAAAATAACACTTAACATAACCAAAATCTTAGATTGTATAACCACACCACAATATCGACTGCCCAATGCCAGCTCATTTAAAAAGAGATTTTTGATTAGAAAATCAAGATGGCATCTTATCAATTCAAATAAAATAAAGCAAATGGAGAAAACTCTTCTGATATAGAAATTTATCTTTTAGATATAGAAATAAACAAGAATATTTCAAATATCGTATGATTAAAATATAAAACCCATGAGTGTTCCTTCAAAACAATTTTACTGAATAAAATTATCAAATTGCATAACTGCAAGAAAACACGAGGCATGGATATAATTGTTTACTCCTTCATTTTCCTGAAGAACATACTGAAACACGGAGATTTGGTTTTAGTGCCGAAGATCTGGAAGCAAAAACCC
Organism: Pteropus alecto; assembly: GCF_000325575.1. Taxonomy (NCBI): domain Eukaryota; kingdom Metazoa; phylum Chordata; class Mammalia; order Chiroptera; family Pteropodidae; genus Pteropus; species Pteropus alecto. Next base: position 819,274 of record NW_006435781.1, read on the forward strand.
AAGCACCCAGGCTGCACCCCATGCCAGTCACGTCAGATTCTCTTGGTAGACTTGACCATCAGAATTTTTGGAAACTTCCCCCAGTTATTCTAACATGAAGCCAAGGTTGAGAATAAATCTGGACAGTGCATTACTAGTAATGGCTAAATTGCTCCAGTCTTTTTTTCACATTATACTCCTCACCACTCTTTGATAAAGATTCTCAACTATAGCCGTGTCAAGATTTCAGTGGGAGAAAATCCTTCCTATTCTGATTGTCCCCTGACTCTTAATGAGAAATGAATGATGGTAGAAAACATAGCTGAGAAGTGCTGCATGAACAAATCAATTTGGACAAATAGAATTTTCAGTATGGATCTTTGAAGATGAACTCAGCTAGATTTTTTTATTTTCTTCTTTTTTTCCCCCCTAATTCCACATATGTTAATGTGCCAGTTAGCTTAGATGTGCCTCTAAATCATGTAGGAACTGTTATAACTATGTCTAAATAGCTACTTAAATGTTTGTAATTCCTAAAAATGTGGAGATACTTTAATCTACCCTTTATTTTATTTTTCCGGTAGTTTTAATTTTGGATCTCTAATATGTATACAATCCCAAATGGATACCTTTTGAAATGCTCCATGTCATTATGTGTTGATGATGCACATTTTCTAGAGGAGCCCGTGACCTTGTTACTTGGATGACCACAAGAAGCAGTGGGGTTGCCTAGCAGTAATTGCAATAGTTAAACTGTTTTCTTTCTTTCATCCCGCAGATACCTGATCCCAGCTTTTGCAACCTCATATCTCACATAGTAGATTTATGTGTATGAGAAAGGGGAAAAAATAAAGCAATTTAGGAAACAAACAAGTTATCATTAAAGGAGAGAACTTCCTAATCAATATAGAAAAGCGGTCCTATATTTTACTCAACAAGCTAGGAATTTGAGGTATTCTGGGTCCACTGCAGATCAGATTTCTTCCTTCCATTTCTTTTTTTTTGGTACCATCAACAATGTGGCTAAAACTATTAATAAATAGAAAAGAGGTATTTCTTTTTTACTAAAGAAAGCTGTTAATTTGAACCAATTGCATTAGCTGCATATCAAAATAATTTACAATCAAGGTCTTCCTGTGTTTATTGAAGCTAAATCTTATAACTCACTTTATTTGTCCATATTTAATGTAACCCTTTCAAACTATCTAAATCAATGGCTTAAAAAATAAGGACATAAAAACAGATTTTGGTCTATAAGTTTAAGCTTATGATTTCATTATGGAATAAAAAAGACTTTTATAGTGTAAATAGGCACATTTGATTGCCAAATGACTTAAAACAGTATAACTTTATAGCCTACTTCACTGACTTCTGAATTAGATAGTATAAACTCACTTAGAGGAATTCATTCAGGATTTATGTGATAATGACATAATTTAACCATAGAAGAAGAAAAAGTAGAAAACTATTACAGAGATTTGGGTTCCAATAGGAAACCCACGTAGCCGTGGCAGAAATATTTTCTTTTCTTTTTACCCAGTAATGTAGATATGATGGTAGACACAATGCAGTTCATTTTAAATCTGTTCTAAAATTGAAATGCTACCTATATGAGAAGGAATGATTAATGAAAAGTATGTATTTCGGCCTTTCCAAAGACTGTCCATATGAATGGTGACTGTTTACAACGCATCTACATTATTTTATTTGATCATTACAACAACACAATGAGGTAGATAAGTCAAAGATTTATAAGAGAATATTTGAACAGGCTACATTAATTATTGGGGATCAGGGTGGGGAGTTACTGCCAATGGACTCACAAGATCATTTGGGGGGATAAAAGTGTTTTAGAACACTAATTAAATTGTGATAGTTGCAGAACTCTAAATTTACAAAAATTCATTTAATTGTACATGCATTGAACTTTATGATATGAAAATTATACCTCAATAAAGCTGATTTTAAAAGACACTAATAATAGAGGATATTTCCAATAGTATATTTAAAAAATAATTCCAGGTTACTATCAGCTTTTTCACTCCATTGTTTTAATGCATAGGAAAGGGTAAAGTGTGAGGAATTTTGTTCAATAACTTAGAATTAAATGGCAGGAATTAACTTAAATTAACTTTTTACTTTTATGGAAAAAAGAATCAGTGACCATACTGGTATCCACTGTAAAATCTTACATAGTAATATAATGTTTCAATTGTTCATATTTTAATAGTTAATGGATTTCATTTCTAAAATGTTCTTGTGGCAGTTGGGACTTTAACTCAGATCTGTTTCCTCCACTTTGATAATTAGCTCTCTATCAAGTAAAAATTAACCTACAGCTACTATAGTTCTCCAATATTTCTATACAGTATATTAAATTTCCCCCCTAAGTTTTGTCTCTTATCTGTTTTGAAAAGTAACCATAATTGTTTGAAAATGCATAATTATAACGGGCTATTCTATCATCATCATCATCATCATCATCATCATCATCATTTTTATACCTAAGAATAACATCATTTCTCAGGTGCATTTCAAGGAATAATAATTCCACACAGTGTTTACTTTTTTTATTTTTTAAGGTTCTGTCATCAAGTTTACTTCTAAAAATTTATATGTTGTATTAACCTTCTGAAGATTTATGTTTGACCCTTTTTATTTCTCGAGCTTAAAAATATAACCCAAACTTATTAAACCACAGAACCTTTTTTTCCAGATATCTGTTAATACACCACGGAAATGCCATGTCAAGAAACAATGTTTAGGAAACACTAAAATAGACTGTTTCCTTCATATCACTTCTCTCCCCAATTCTATCAGAGTAGTAGGAGAGAGGCGAAAGAAGATGCTCAAAAGTTCCTAACATAAACCTCCACCAAAGTAATTATAACTGAACTAAGTGAATAGGTAAATTTATTTTGGCAATATGAAAATGTTCGGTATTATTGCATGAATCTATACACACATACACATATACATGTATATATATGCACACACATAATTAAATATATGTATATGTACATAAACATTTAACTTAATAAATATGTATCGAGAGTTCTAGTATACCTCAGGAACCTGAAATAGCCTATGGTAGTTGCTACAGCATAACGAGCGCTTTGGCCTGTTATATTCCTAATAAAAGTCAAAACTTCTCTATCTAAAAAAACTTAATTTGCAGGTAATATGCTTTCTACCTCATCTAGTCGACTTAGAGCTTTGTTTTTACAAACAGTAATAAAAAGCCGTGTGAATTTCTTCTGACATTTTCACTTACTGAGTTATTCTAAAGTAAAATCTGAAACTTTTCAAAATTATCTGCTCATGGTCATAATTACATTTTTTTCATGTTCTTCATATTTTAAAAGTATAAATTATCCAAGACCTTTTAGTACATTTTCTTCCCTTAATTTTGTGACTCTGTGTTGTGTGTAGCCATTTCCCTTTCTTAAGGACGCAATTTCAAAATTCCTTATGTTTAAAAATGACTAATCTGATAGTGTTATATTTCTCCATTAATAGTCTCAATATGACATCTTCTAATATATTTATTTTTGAAATATTTTCAGTTATTTTCTCTGAAATCATTTTATTTGACATCACAAAAGCTCCAATAATTATTTTACATAAAGTTTTCTTTATTCTATTAAATACTTTAGACAGCTACAGCTTAATTTTGCTTGCCATTTTCTGTCATTAATTTGATACATGAGAATGGTCTGATGTAAATCATGATAAAAAGCCTTGCTCTCTGCTCAGTTAATTGTAAAGTGCTATATTGGGAATGTCATTAACGTCTGATTGATTTTTAGTTCTATAATATGCCCTTTACCATTTTTAATGGAAAAATGATTATTTCTATTTCCATTGTTGTTTCCTACTTTCAATATATAGTGCTAGTTATGAACATAATTACTATATTGTCAACTGCTATTTTTTGGTAATGGCATGATAATATAAATTGCTTTATGTTATTTCACTTATGAAAAAAAATTAATGATCCCGAAAGGTATGGGAATGATAACTTCTAGTAAAGCATTCCTGGGTGTTCCAAATCGGCAGCCCATGATTCGCTGGTTCATTTAATTTTGCTTCTTTTGGAAATTACTGATTTTATATGAAGCCAAGCTGACAATTTCTCAAGATCACTTGTTTGTTTTCTTCAAACACTTATCCTGGCAGGTGTATATTTTAGGTAAAAATAGAACTCAAATTATACATCCTTTAGATCTTTAGCAGATCTTACAAACCTGGTAGCCAAGTACGGAAATCATTTTCCTTTGGATTAAATCTTCCGTTCCCAATGTTTTCTTCTACAATATCATTTTTTCATGGTCTGATCATAATGTCAGGAAAGACAATGTAATATTTACCTTTTTTATTAGAGGAATTTTTAAAGAGGAGAGTGTGTCCATTCTGCCTGGAAGTTTCTGTAATACTCTGTTATTTAAACAAATCACTTATCTTTTTCACAATAAGCTTGCCCTAAAGTGATGTGTGTTGTTGTTGTTTTTAAATTATGTGGTTCCAGAATAATAATCTTGTGAGGTTAAATAAACAATATCCTAAATACAACTAAAACTGAAATATAAGTTGAAAGTAAGAATTGTGGAATTAATTTGTAAAGGTGCTAGCTAAGTATGATGCATGCATGATATACAACTTCCCAAAATAGAATTGATTGTAAATATATATCAATTTTTATCTCATAACTCTAATAATGAATTGAATTGTTGTTACTGAATATATTCATTAAGTATATTAGATAGCTTTTCCCAAATCTACTTTTGTAATGTATTCTGCCAGAAAAAGGCAAAAGGACACTTTGAGCGAAGAACTGTATTCTTCTTGGATATCACAATGTATATTAATATGTAAAATATTCTGAGGAGTTCTGTAGTAT
>NW_006435781.1:824204-835566 GCF_000325575.1 Pteropus alecto
TAAAATTTCTAAAATATATTTAGCCACTGGGCTCTTTTCATGCACAATCTACTTGATCTATAAAGAAATTTTGACCTCTAATCATATTCAAACAGTACTACAGATGTGAGAATTTTTCTAGAAATGCTGCCTATAAATTATGATAATCTCAGTTTTCTATGATATTCAACCATCATGTTTTTCTAATTTTAATGGTTTTAGTAGTAGAGACCTTTGAAGAATACAGAAATTCATCCTCTCAACAGTCTATCTAACTGCTTAAAATTGATATGGACATTTCAGAGTCCATGTAATGCTTTGTACTGAGTTCCAAATTGCCAAACTTTCATTCATAAGTCACGTGATCCTTTTTACCCCTGGTGACAGATAAAAAGTTCAGGTTTTGGATGTGTGTAAGTCATTGTGGTTTCTATTATTCATGAGATGTAGCAACAATATGACTTATTTAGAAAAATGTGGAATTTCTCATCAGAAGACCTGTGTTTCAATGATCACTTAAGTTATCTTGGCTTTGTTTTATAATGCTAAGGTATTAGAGGCAGCTTTGCGGGGCCAGTCTTTAAGAAAAAAAAAAAAAACTGTATAAATTGCTAAGAGAAAATTAAATGCTGAATTATAGAAGAGTATTTGGCAAGGGAGGAACACTGAAACTTAAGGTTCAGTAGCTTCACACTAATTCCTCCTCTAGATACTAATTCTCACTCTACCCACACCCAGTCTTCCTTCCATGAAACTAAGTATACACACTCTGCATGCTCCAAATGCCATCTTGGTTAGCATGCTTCCACAGCCCAGAATGAGATCCCACTTTCTTATTCCCTATGCCTCCAAACCCACTCATAGCCATATGCAATTTAAATTGGGCCAATTTCTTAAGAATTTGCCAGATTCTATAATAGAAATGGATATTTTCCTTCCCTTTTATCACACAGCATGATGTTTTCTATTATATTACATATATTTCTGTTTTGTAATTTACCTATATCTGTATGTTCTGTCTCCTAAGAACAAAAGTTCCTTAAGAATAGGGACACTAGGTTTGTTCTCACTATGCGGAATTCAGTAGTAGAAGCAGAACTCATTTCTTTTTATTTATTTATTTATTTATTCCACTTATAGATGAGTGAGTGCAGGGGCTATGGATTTCCACATGGTGTTTCCAGTCCACATCTGAGCTCGAAATGAACACATAGAAGGTCAAACTTATAAACTCTTATATAGCCTTTTTAAAATAGTTAAAATAGTTAACATACCATATTATGTTGGTTTTGGGTGTACAACACAGTGATTAGACATTTTTATAACTTATGAAGTGATCACCCTGATAAATCCTGTACTCATTTGGCACCATACATAGTTATTACAATATTCCCGACTATATTCTTATGCCATACTTTATATCTCCATGACTGTTTTGTAACTGCCAATTTTTACCTCTTAATCCCTTCACCCTTCACCCTCCCTCCCAACCTCCCCATCAGAAACCATGAAAATGCTCTCTGTATCTATCAGCTTGTTTCTGTTTTCTTTGTACACAGAACTTGTTTCTTGAATTGATAAATGAAATATTGTTAATATATAGATAAGATAAAATGTGTGGTCTGATAAATGTCCACTTGGAGGACGCTTTTATTTCTGAATCATAATTTAAGAGGTAGTATAGTTAGTATAGTTGTTTCAAGGGCATTGTTTGCCACTTTCTAGCTATGTTACCTTGGACAAGTAAACATTGCTACCCTAATTTGTAATGAAGATGATACATACTTATCTTAGTTTGATTAGCTGATTAAATGAATTTATGTGAACTGTTGGGAGATAAACTCACACAAACACCTACTTGGGTGGTGATGATAATGATGATGATTTCCTTCACTGCTCTTCTCTTACCACTCTAGTGTAAAAGGCTAAGGAAATGTATGTATATTTCATTTTCTTCTCTACTAGATATACCCTGAATGCTGACCAATGAAAGACTTTAAGAAACATGTAGACTGATACTGTTACAGATGTATCATTTGGATCTTCTGCTCTCTCTGAATTTCTTTTGTAGTTTTCTCTCATCAGTTTCCTTTTCCAGTTCCCACAATGGCTATTCAACTTGACCCTCTCGTTTCTCATCCTAAGCAGATACCAAGGGGCTCCTCCTTATAAACAAATGATATATGACATTGACAATTTATGACTAAATATTTGAGTGCACAACTTGAACAGATATTCTTACATATACTATCCTTTTATTGAAACCAGTGTAGCTGTCTACTGCAGACTTGAGAATTTTTCCAGATATTCCACTTACAAATTATGATAATGCATCATTGCTGGCTTGTCATTATCATCCTCAGTTCAGAGGTGAAAAAATTCAGGCTCAGAAGGGTTTGGTAGTGCCTTCCCAGGTGGCAAGACAGATCCTTGAGATTTAATTCCAGATTTCTCTTAACACTATTCTCTTCTGATTCCCAGAGAGCATCACATAAGAAGCATCCCACATCCAAAATGATCTTTATGTCTTACCTTTGTCTTCTGAAAAAGTGGCACCTCTCATCCTGTCAATATTTTCCATTGATTATTGATCACTGCTCTTCACTCCATTTCCTCTTGCTTCCCACAGGGTTTTTTTTTTTTCTTAATAAATTATCTTCTTATATTTTTTTTAAATTTTATTTTTAGTTTCAAATATACAGTACATTGGTTAGACATTTATGTTGTTATGATATGATTCCCTGACATTTTTTAAAAAAATAATTCACCCATTGGCTCCTTTCACATAGCCTTAAAATGTGTTCCAATTTAGTCTCATTGACTTAAATTTTATTATGTGAGGAGACAAAAATCTTAAAAAATATTTTAAGCTATTTTTTATGATTGTTCCTCATTCTTAACCAGGCTTCAGATCTTGAAAACCTGATTTCTGTTCTCATCATCCACTAACTCAGTTCAGCTACAGTGCTCATTGACTAACATACACTGGTTAGTACTTATCTCATTTGAACTGTCTCAAAATTGACATTCTTGACCTCTCATTCTTCACACTCTCACATCACTTGATTTAAGTGGCACCTTCTGTCTTTCCTGGTTGTATCTCTTTTTCTTCTCTTAGACTGTTTCTACTCTTATTTTTACTGCTTCCTTTCTTCTCCACAATCCCTTAAATTTTTATGTTATCCATGATTTTCTTCCGATTCTCCCTCTCTACTTCCCTCTCATGTTTGAATACACTAAAATAAATCTCGATTATATAAGCACCCACTGCCCTTTTTTTTTTTTTTTTTAGTTTCAAGTCCATAATACATTGGTTAGACATTTACATAGTGTGTAAAATTATCCCCCTAATTGCTCCTTCTCTCCTTTGTTTTTCCACCTAGCCAATATATTAATGCTAACTGCATTCCCTATGCTGTGCTCCCCATCCCCATGACCATCTATCAACTACTAATTTGTACTTCTTTAACCCTTCACCCCATTCTCCCAGCCCCAACCCCCTCTCCTCTGTCCATCACCAGATTGTCCTCTATATTTGTGAGTCAGTTTTTGATCCTTAGATTCTGCATGTAAGTGGAATCATATGGTATTTATCTTTCTCTGTGCCCACTGGTTTTTTGAAAAGTACATATATATATATATTGATTAATAAAAATTTATTTCAAAGTATTGCTATTGCTGGTACTATTTCATTAGGCAATTCCATAATTACTAGATTAAGTAGTTGTAGTGACATTGTTATTATCTATGATTCTGATCAATTAAAAATTTTAAAGTCTATCTTCCTATGGAAAATACCAGAAACTTTTAATTTAGGACATGAGGTTGTTTAATACCTCACTCCCACTTACATTTCTAGTTATATTTCTGTCAGTGTGCATTCATTCTCCATGTAGTATTTCAGTTCTCCTAAACCCTTGATGCTGTTCAGGACTTGGCCTTATACCATATTTTCTCACAATTAGGAATATTTTTGTTTTTAAAACTTCCATCTCTTTGCATATCCAGTATACTATTTAGGATGCTTAGATATAAAGTAACAATATTGAATTAACTAAAAACAAAAAACAAAAATGAGGGAGAGAAATTTGTCATAAGGATACAGGTATGTTTCATGGAAACCTAGGGCAAGAATAAAGTTTTGACTCAGGAAAGGCCTCGAACCTGTGTGTGTGGTTACTTGTAACAGCAATTTATTATTTTCTTTATGGTTTTGTGGGTTAAGGCTCAGCTGGATATTTTTCTCTTGGGGTCTCTCATGTGATTGTAACTAGCTATTGGCTTGTAAATGCACCTGGGCTGCATGTCTGAGATGGCTCACTCATGTATAGCAGTTGATGCTCACTGTCACCTGAAAGCTCATCCGGGATTGCTTACTGAAACATGTACCCACAGCCTCTCTCTATAGCTTAGGCTCCTTAGGCCATCTCAGATGGCTTCCAAGAGGGAGCATGCTAACAGCAAGTGTTCCAAAAAGGCAGAAGTGGAAGCTGCTAGCCCATTTCAAGGCTTTTCTCTTAGCTGGCAGAACATTACTTTTGCCCTATTCTGTTAATCAAGGCCATCAAAGGGCCAACCTAGATTTAAAGAGATGAAGAAATAAACTCTACATCTTAGTGGTGATAAGAGGAGCATGAGGTATGGAAATTTGTTGCAGCCACCTTTGAAAAATACCATCTACTTCAGCCTATGATTGAAAACCATGAATATTCTTGTTTCTACCTCTCTTCTTAAGCATCTATATCTTTCTTCTCTCTTCGGTCATGGCCTTTTGCTATTCCTCAGCTGACACAGTAACGTATGGACTTTATAAGCACATTCTCTTAGCATATGTGACACAGTTCCTAGCACTCACAGAGTTGGACTAGACTTGCTCCTGTCAGTTTAGAGAGAGTCTAATGGACTTAACTGAGCACAAGCATTGTCCACGTTTTAATCATTCATGATTTGTGGTTGGCCAGGGTTATATGGCAGATAAATGGTGGTTATTGACCCACCTTTTTGAGAAGCTAAACATTTTTCACCTGAAACATCATAGCCATCAACCCCCTAAAACATCTGCTATTCTCAGCAATGCTTACTAATTATTCAGAGCTCTATTTTAACATCATCTCTCCTATGACATTTATTAAATCCCCTGTTCAGCGTTATTCTACCCCATATACTCCCATTGAATTTTATAGATTCTTTAGCATTTCTATCTCTGTGAATAATGTTATTATGCATTTACATAGATCCCTTACTGCCTGCCCCCCTCCGCCTACCAAATTCGATGGTTACTGGAGAATAGTACATAGCACTATTTCTTATGCAAGGTAGTAATTCAACTATACTATGTGTAATTTTGTACTATATATAGTACAAAAGTAATATGCATATGCATGAGTCTTTGCTCTTATTTATTTTATGCCATAATTCTAACTACTTAAATAATTCATAATTACCTTTATGATTGTTAGGATTGATATGCTAAGGAATAATATTAAAGTATATTTACAATCGTGTATCCTAAGTAACTCCTTCACCACTTAACCCATTTTCTTGGGATAATTCTCATTACACATTATGGGGCTGTATTTCTCTGTGGTAACCACTGAACAAACTGGTGTTATTTTCTAATAATATGTGCTGAAATTGACTCTAATTGTTGTAAATTAGGTTACACTAACATGCATTATACAAATTGTTTTTCATGAAAATTTTATGGGCACTCTGGTATAAGTTAATCAATTTTCTCTTCTCTGACTTATTTATGGTAATCTAACAATGAATGAATTTTAAATCAGAATGAATTGACTACTAGCTGATTTTTGTAGATCTGGCAGAATGAAATGAATAATTTATTGTTTTGGTCTCTCTACACCACAGCATTTGGCCTACTCCTGTAACTGACTCAGAAGAGTTTAAGTTAAATACAGACATATTTTTGAATAGCACTCGATCAAAAATTTCTTTATTCAATAAAGAAAATATTGAAATATAGTTATTTAAAGTTTAAAAATCAGTCTCTATAAGAAGATGTTAAGCATGTAGGAAACAAAAAGGAAGGCCAATTGAGGCATTTACTTTCTCTTTTCTATTTCCATAGTTTCCCTGAAATTTAACTTAAACATAGTACAGAATGACCAAGTACAGTTCACTATTAAGGACTATTGTCCACATGCAACTTTCTCATATCTTATCTCTGTCACAGTTAACTTTTTTATAAAGGTTAACTTCTTAGATTTGGTCAGATTTGAGGGTAAATTCAAAGGTAACAGTATAGGTTTTAAAAATTATACACACACACACACACACAATATAATATACATATATTTCCTACTGAAAATGATATCTGGAATAGCTTGTTCATTATTACTGAGTCAAAAGGATAATTTCTTTTTCATAGTAACTCCATTAGGAAAGAAACAAGTCATTTCATTTTTGATAACTTTTAGTAAGTAAAAACTATTATCATTTTAAAAGAGGCTATATTGTAATAATGTTTTCTGTGAATTCCATCTTCTTCGAAAGTGAGTTCTTTGTGATAATTTACAGAGCATGTTGACTAATAATGCTGTCCTCTCAACAGAAAATTCAATCGGATTTGACAAGTCATGAGATCAGTTTAGAAGAAATGAAGAAACACAACCAGGGAAAGGAGGCTGCCCAAAGGGTGTTATCCCAAATTGATGTGGCACAGGTACATATTGCATAAACTAAGGAACTTGTTTTAGTTGGGCATTAAAACATAGTCAGTCTATGTTAGACGACTTGATTATTGGCAAAACTGGGATCGAGGCTATTATTTGAAAACTACAATATGATATATAAATGATACAGACATTTTGGGTTGTGCATTTTAAGGATAAAATAGATTATAAATTACTTTTTATTTAGTATCATATTAAGAACAATTACTGAATTTTTCTCTCAAATGCACATATTCTCTATGCTGGAAAAATGAGGGAAAATGATTGTTTTAGTTTTTATTTGTATTCTTGTTTATCTTCAGGAATAAAGGATACTCTATTAATAAAATTTGAGTGGTTATTGTATGCAAGGCAGTTAAATTGGTGCTTTCTTACATTGTCTTTACAGAAAAGATTGCAAGATGTTTCCATGAAGTTTCGATTATTCCAGAAACCAGCCAATTTTGAGCAGCGTCTACAGGAAAGTAAAATGATCTTAGATGAAGTGAAGATGCATTTGCCTGCTTTGGAAACGAAGAGCGTTGAACAGGAAGTAGTACAGTCACAGTTAAATCACTGTGTGGTATGTATTTCTGGTGACATACACAGCTACCCCTTAACTTTCCTTATTAAGATGTATTTGATGATCTCTTTTATAATAGAATTTTTTTTTTCAGTTAACTATAGAATTATATAATTTTAAGATTAAGAACAAAAGTTAGCACAGGTGTTTTGAGAGACAAGAAGTTTTACTGAAATAGTAGCCATTTAATACCTCTTCTATAGGTGTCTTTTTTGATTCTATAATTTTCTAAGGACTCTGCAGAATATAAAAATAAGTCTCCTTTGTTTAATGCTTATGATACTTTGAATATATTTTTAAATGGTTATTTAATTCTTGTGATATTTCAAATATATCTTTAAATGGAAATACTGAAAAGAAATATAGTAAATTCTCATCATCATCAATAGATTCTGTAACTTAACAGGCTAATTGATACAAACAAGAATTAAGTTCCTACATCATCTCATTAACATTATAACAAAAATGCCACCACACCACAAAGATAGACTAAAAAAGCATAAAAGAATCATTAGTCCATAGCATAAGTCTTTACCAGACTTTGGAATTTCGAGCAGTGTCCTTTGTTGCAATTATTGGAAATTCACCAGGTCAGATGATTCCTCTGACAGCATAAAGCTGAGTTATGAGGGCATTTTATATAATAATATGTAAATATTATTATAATTCTATGGGTACTATGGACTATTAAAGCAGAATCACATAAAATAAAAATACTGAATGTTATTATTAACATTAAAGGGAAAAAAATTTATTTAGTACTTTCTGTTTTATGTATTGTTTCTACATCTACTCCATAACATAAATGAAAAAAAGACCTTTTAGGTGCATTTCAGGCATATGATTATGAATGGGAATCTTTCTTTTGAATGAAAACATTTTAATATTTTTGTGAGAAATGAAGTATTTAATACCATTTATTCATAATACAGGCTGCACTTTAGTGACATAATTATTATAAATAGTCTCACCCCAAAAGTAATTTTGAATATAATGATATGTAGTTATTAGCTGATATTAGATGAGTAACATTAAGAATATATGGGAACATATATCACCTTAAATATTACAAAAAGAATTAAAGGCAAAATGAACCAAATACACTGTCACCATGACTAAATATATTCGAAAAGAGAGCTTTTCATTCTATTCTAGGAACAGGTCTCTAATAGTACCTCATAAAACTTGTCTGCTAGTAAATATGAGCTGAGAACAGCCCTACCTTCACCCTGACTCAGTGCAGAGGAAACAGTTTAAAGTACTTGCTCAATTTGTTTCTGGTTCTTTTTTCAATGTCAGGACCAATTCAAGGAGTCTTTCCATAAAGAGATCTTTTTCTTACAACTTTTATATTTTGTCAGCACTTAAGATGCTCTATTGCATATACTATAATTGTGGTCATTGCCTTCAAGAAATTTTTTTTTCTGTTAAAAATGTCATACCAGCATGAACACAAATAAATATAAAGAATATTTTCCTTCCTTAGTGATAAATATTTTATCTGCTTTTTGAATGACATGATGTTAATGACTAACACTCCTTTGGATAAGCTTGCATCATAAAGGTAAATCATTAAGATTTTTTTAATTTAAAGAGTAAATCATTTGGAAATATCTCTGATTCCAAAATTCACAGAATGGATTCCTAGCGGATACTTTTGTGAAATGATATGTTTGTTCTTTGTAGTTGTGATGTACCTGTGAGTTTTAAGTAACATTTTTCTATGTTGATCAGCCCCATTAAGAAAATAAATTTGGACCTCATTAACGTATTTAAACTTTCCTTCTTTCCTTCCATATGATTTAATACATTGATATTATGATCTGGAAATTTAGTCCTACTGAGATGTAAGTGCCATGAGGTCAATGGGGAACTTGTTTGTTCTGGCTGTCACTCTCTAGTGACTCTAATACTGTCTGGTACATAGTAAGCATTCAGTGAATGAGTAAATGAATTTTTCCAAACTAAAACTAGAATTATATAACTGACATTTAAAATATTGTATACCAACCAAAATTAAGTTTACAAAATAAAAAATATAAGTCATATAATTTTTAAAAATGATCTTCATAATCTGGATCGAAAAACTAAATGTATGATATACTCTTACTTTAGTAAGATTACAAACTATTCATGTCTGTATGTGTATATATAATTATAAATAGAAACTCATTCAACAGAAAATGCAAAAGCTGCATATTGATCACAGCTGCAAAACACTGCTCCTTTAAAACTGTAAACATGAAATAGTAACTAAGATGATCTCTGCCCTTATTTCTTTTTATAAATAATAGTGTTAGACACTGTTGCTTATTATTATGTTTTGTTTTATGTTTTAACTTAGAACTTGTATAAAAGTCTGAGTGAAGTGAAGTCTGAAGTGGAGATGGTGATCAAAACTGGACGTCAGATTGTGCAGAAGAAACAGACGGAAAACCCTAAAGAGCTTGACGAAAGAATAACAGCTTTGAAATTGCATTATAATGAGCTGGGAGCAAAGGTGCATGCATGCTGAAACCATAAGCAGTGGCTACTTCCCACTTTCCTTATAAATTATAAAACAAGAGACAGCAATTATGTACATTTAATGACTTAGAAAGTCTTAATAATTTTATTTCAATAGATAGATTAGATATATACATACATACATAGTACATAGAGATAGAGACAGAGATAGACTCATGTGCAATTCTTATTAAGAAATAATAATTAATCAAGAGCATCTTATTTCAGTCTACATTAAAAAGTATGTAAAGCTTGGGGAGATTGTTATTGGTCCATCAGATGGTTCTAAAAGGGTTTCTTTGCTCTACACTTGCCTTTTTTTCATTTTATAAATTTACTTGTGATGACTCAAAGGCTGGTAAATTTATTATAAACTTATGTACCTCCTTATATTTAGGTACAACGGAATTGATATGTTCCACATAGACCAGATAAGAGTTGGCACATTCCACAGAAATGACTTCCCTATATGATAAGCATTGTATCATTCACTACCTTTGACTAATAAGATAGCATGGATAGCCAATTAAGTCCTATGGCTCTGTGATTATTTTAATATTTTTCTTCTGATAAGGGTCTAATGCCCACTCCTCTCTCACTGAAAAAGGTGTTTAAATCTCTCCATCTCTTTTCGAAACTGTGGAATGTCTAGTGTAGTTATCTCACTTCCCCCAAATCAAATATTCTTTATAGATTTAGAGCTTTGATGATTCAAGATAATGATAAATCATTTAAAAAGTAGTCATAAAAACATGAATCATCAATAGCAAGTACTGACCTGGCCTTTTCTAGTCCAGTATTTTACATTAAGCTACGTAAAAGATGTTTTGGTACTCAGCTAAGATTCAAGTGACATTTGGCACTTAGTAATATCATTTAAAGTAAAATGAAATATTTCTAAGAAATTATACTTAGCTTTAATAGCATGACAGAATATAGTAGAAAATTTGGGCAGAAATTTATTTTTGAAATGAAGATTTAGAAGTACTAATGATAAAGGGAATATTTATAAGTATTTTATAAAAATTCTATGATATTCCTTAAGAAAAAAATGTCTACATTTAAATCTTCCAAGCTCCTTCAACAACAGTGATTTTGTTTAATAAAATCAAAGGAAACAAAGGTTATCTTAATATAGTATTTATTTTATATAAAAAAGAGAAAACCTTCTGTTTTAATCATCTTCAGAATTTATATGGTTGTACTTGCTCAATTCAATATATTACCTTTTTACATTAGTCAACTCAGGGTGCCATGACAAAATACCATGGACTTAAACCAGGGGTCCCCAATCCCCAAGCCAAGAACCAGTACTGGTTTGTGGCCTGTTAGGAACCAGGCCACACAGCAGGAGGTGAGCAGCGGTCCAGCAAACGAAGCTTCTTCTGTATTTGCAGCTGCTCCGCAGTGCTAGCATCACTGCCTCAGCTCCACCTCAGATCATCAGGCATTAGAATCTCATAGGAGCGCTGTTCCCTGGTGCCTAAAAGATTGGGGACCCCTGATTTAAACAACAACAAAAAAATGTATTTATCACAGTTCTGGAGGCTAGGAACTTCAGAAATATCAAGCTTAATGAGTATTGTTCCTAGTTTGCAGACAGCTGCCTTCTCATCGCATTCTC
>NW_006435781.1:835596-841817 GCF_000325575.1 Pteropus alecto
GAGAGAGGGGAGGGAGGGAGAAAGATTTTTCTTCTAATAAAGCCACAGTCCTATCAGATTAGGATCCTGCCTTATAATCTCATTTAACCTAATTACTTACTAAAGGCCCTATATCCAGGTAGCAGTTACATTGGAGGTTTGGGCTTCAACATATTTTGGAGGGATGCAATTCAGTCCATATTATTTTTGTTACAGAACACAATTTTATTAGCTTGTTTAATATCATCAACTTAGCTTAATTATTCAATGAATAAAAATCACAGTATTTTCTATCTAAATCTCTTTAATTTTTTGAAAGATATATCTACCACTCTAGATATAATAATACTTACAATTCCTTGTGTGACTTCTCTATGTTTTGATATTTATGGAAATATACATAAACAGTAATATTCATATCTGCCTCGAATATTCAGACTCAAATACTCAATACTTATCAGCCTCACATTTTTAAGTATTAATGAAACAATGACTTAAAACATTCTACTGCAGGTGGCACTCTTTTAAATGTATCCTTTCTCCAGCACACACATAAAAGTGTAAAACTCAATTTTCCTTAAGATGGCAGTGTCTCCTGTTTTATTAAATCCTATTTAGCTGGATATAAACAAAATAGAATAAATAAAAATCAATAATGCATTAGCTCTGGGAAGATAGAATTTCTTTGAAATATTAAATCTAGAATTCTTTTCTATCAGTAGTGCATAGAAAAAATAAGTATGCATAGAAACACATCATAAGGTGTATTTTTTTTCTTCCACACATGAATAAAATCCTTGTAGTCAAAACGGCAGATGCTTTTATTTCCAAGAAGGGAAAAGGAGAAGGGACTACACATTTTTTTAAATGTATACACACCTCTGTTAAAGAAACTAATAAGTTCTGTTGAGTATTTAGAATTCATATTGCAGTTTCAGGGTATTTTGACTGTAGCATTTTAAATTCTTTAAAAATATTTTCACTTGTTTTATATTTATAATGTATCAGGAAGAGATTCTGGGCTTTGCATTTGACCAATGAACCAACTTATACACTTAAAAAATGTAGACACATCTGGAAATGTGGTGGGGGAAATGCAAATTTGTTCATTCTTTGTATGAGAATGAGGAAGAATTTGATTTTGAAGGTCTTATTTTTGTTTTTTATTTTTATTTATTTTATTTTTCCATTGCAGTTGACATTCAATATTATATTAACTTCAGGTTTACAGCATAGTGATTAGACATTTACATAATTTATGAAGTGCTTCCTTTCTATAAGTCTAGTACCAACCTGACACCATACATATTTATTACAATATTACCGACTATATTCTCTATGCTGTCTTTCCATCCCCAAGACTATTTTGTAATTGCCAATCTGTACTTCATACTCCCTCTCCTTTTTTCACTCAGCTACCCAACCCCCTTCTTATCTAGCAACTATCAATTTGTTCTCTGTACCGAGTTCATTTCTGTTTTACTTGTTTATTTTGTTTTTAGATTTCACATATAAATGAAATCATATGGTATTTGTCTTTCTCTGACTTATTTCACTTATCGTAACACCCTTTAGGTCCATCCATGTTGTTACAAATGGTAACATTTCATTCTGTTTTATGGCTGAGTAATATCCCATTGGGTGTGTGTGTATCAGCTCTTCTTTATCCAGTCATATACTGAAGGACACTTAAGTTGCTTCCACGTCTTGGCTATCATAAATAATGATGCAATGAACATAAGGATGCATATATCTTTTCGAATTAGTGTTTTGGATTTTTTCGAATAAATGGAGGGTCTTAATTTTAAACACTGAGAACTGGAACACACAATCAAATCATGATTTTCTTTATTACTGAGAGTGAAAATTTTGTTTTGGAATTAATTTTTTGTTCGCCTTCATCGGATGGCAAAAGTATGTTTAAGGAAGAAGTGATCAATTTTTTTGTCTGGTTTTTGTGCAAAAGTTAGACACTTTACAGATGCAATGATAATAACATTGACCATTCTAAGCATTATAGAAATACCTTTGCCTCTAGCGACATAATATTCTTTCTTCTTTTTGATTCTTTACCTGCAAGAGCAAGCCTAATTTGTATACAGAGAATTGTCAACCTGCTTACCCATCTCTTCGACTAGTGATTGAAGGTTTTCTAAAAGAAATGTGTCCTATCTTCAGTTTAACTTACCTCATTCTATTTACTTTAAAAAAATGGCCATGAATTATTCACATTGGAGAAAATCATTATAGCTTTTCTTTCTACCTGATACAGGACACTATCTTTTAGAGACAGGATCTCATCTTTTCTAGATTGTGTTTATTCGCTACTAATATTCAGAACATATGATTTTTCTAAAATATTTTAAAGTGAGAAAAAGATGATTTTAAAATGAAAAACTATGAAAATTTGAATTAAGTAGCTATAATTAAAGCTGAATTGAAGAAGTAAATCAAATTACATTTTATTATCATTTTTTTTTTCAGGTAACAGAAAGAAAGCAACAGTTGGAGAAATGCTTGAAATTGTCCCGGAAGATGCGAAAGGAAATGAATGCCTTGACAGAATGGCTGGCAGCTACAGATATGGAGTTGACAAAGAGATCAGTAGTTGAAGGAATGCCTAGTAATTTGGATTCTGAAGTTGCCTGGGGAAAGGTAAAACCTATATCACTGAAGGTTATTTTTAACATGCATGAAAACATAATTTTAGAAGGAACTGTTCATGTGCTACAGTAATATAATTACAAATATTATCTTGGTTCATTTCCCTTTTCTCAAAAATTCATCAATAGTTTAAGTCTGTATATTTCAAGATCATGGTAAAACCAATGGGAAGCTTTATCAAGAGTGTCCCCAAAGCTTATTTAAAATTAGGTCTAATTCTAATTCTGAATATGTCCTTTAAATATATATAAAAAGGTGAGATTCTATGTTGCCTGATTTGCCTAAGACAGACTGACCAGATGGAACCACACAACTGTGAAGAAGGCAAGGATACGAAACTGCAGACAGTTGGGCTGGGCAGGACTAGAAAATCAGCAGATCACCAATGTCACAATCAAAAAATAAAATCTCAAGAGGTCTGTGCAGCTGCTGTCATTTCCATCACCAGAGGGCACAGTTTCCTTTAATCCTCAGCTGGTAAATTCTTGCTGTTTATCTGACAGCCAATCAGACATTATTGCTCCCGAAATTTAAGGTCAAGATACAGCTTAATTTTTTTTTCAGTTGATTAATTACTAGATTACTTGAAAGTGTGTTGATATAAAGGAAATGATTGATATTAATAATGTGTTTTCACCTCAAACTTTGTAAACTATTGGGCGTTTAGAAACACCCTACCCCCTAGTTGTTTTTTTTTAATTAATAAACACTTGCCTGTATTAAGTAGATGTTTAAGAGCTATGTACTTTATTTTGAATTCAATAAGGCTATCTAGATTATCCAAAGTTAGAAAATTTTAATCACTTTATTTAAAAACTTATAATCATGCAATCAAATCAGAACTGATAACTGATTTTCTTTATGTAGGTTGAGTACAACTAGATATAAATTTTTGTTTTATAGGGATTTTAAAAATAAATAGTAGTGAATTTCCTCCCCCCTGCCACAGAATAGATTTATTGTTAGGGATTAGATAATGAATTGTATTTATTAGTTCAGGACCATATATATTGTGAGAGTTGAATTATAGTAGCAAGTATACAGATGGTACAGGCTTAAAATTACATTGGCCTTATTTTTTTCTTATCCCCTAAACAAATATTATATTTCTATGTGATGATTTAGCTTGAATCGATGATAATGATATACTTAGGTGCAGGCTGGGCCACTGTAAGAAAGAAGTCCAAAATACCTTGGTTCCAAGAAGATAGAGGTCTGTCTCATGGAAATTCTGAGAAGGGGAAGTAACTTTTTGCCATAAAATTCTCCTAAGATGTAGGTCCCTTTCATTCCATTGCTCTGCAGTCTTCTGGGTATTTATATTCTCATGGTAAAACTTGCTCAACACCACCATCACTCCTCCATCCCAGCCCACAAAAGGAAGGGAGAAGAGGAAATTAGGGGACAACCGGCTCTCTCTTAAAGATGTATTATGAAAGCTCCATGCATTATTTCTGCTCATATTGACTTCGCCAGAATTTAGTCAAGCCTCCAGGGAGGGTAGCAAAAAACTGAGTGGTCAATGTGTCCTGTTGAAATGATGAGTGGATCTTGTACTGAAATGAAGAAAGAGAGAATGCCTTCCTGAAGGACAGATATCAGTTTGGGCCAGAGTGCTGTCTCCTCTGCCTTTTACATCATAAGACAAAGGCAGAGAAAGGCCTGTATGATATGTCTCTCTCTTTATAAGTGCACATGACTGATGGAAATTTCCACCATAAGTACTCATAAACAAAACAAAACAAAACAAACAAACAAACAAAAACAGAAAAGATGATCTACTAAAATATGAAATATAGTAAAACATGCATGGGACAAGTAGTAGTGCATATAGAGGATTTATGAAAATGGTCCGGACTTTATTCTCAGTCTTCCTCCCCTTAAAACTACAGACAATATATTTGATTGTTCATATCCAATTCAATGAGTGTATTAGTTTGCTAGGTCTGTTGTACTAAAGTACCACCAACTAGGTGGCTTAAACAACAAAAATTAATTTTCTCACAGTTTTGGAGGCTGGAAGTCCAAAGTCAGGATTTTGGGCGGGGTCAGTTTCTTTGAGGCCTCTCTCTTTAGCTTGTAAACTGCTGTCTTCTCTCCTATCTTCACATAGTCTTCCCTCCATTACATTCCTGTGTCTAAATTTCTCATCTTATAAGGATACTAGTCATATTGGGTTAGGGCTCACCTTAATGATCTTATTTTAACTTAATCTCTTTAAATGCCCTATCTCCAAATGTGGTCACATTCTGAGGTGTTGGGGTTAGGACTTCAACGTATAATTTTGGGGAGCACAATTCAGACTGTAACAAGGAACTGTGTCAAAAAGGACTTCATCATATGAATGTTGAGGGGACACAATTCAGCCCATAACAGTGGAGTAGTTTTATGATTATAATGTAAAAAGCTAATATAATGGTACAGAGGAGTAGAGCTAGACATGAAGGGAATTCGAAGAATTCTAACTACAATTTAAAACTGAGGTGAAACTATAAAGGTATGACACATATGAACTCCGAATTCCAGAGTCTCCAAAGGTCATTGAATAAGTCACCTAGGAGATATTTTTGCATTAGCTTCACCATAAAATCATAAAAATATAATGAGATAATGAACTTGGCAAAGATTTTCCTTGTATTAGAAAGCTTGAGTGATATAGAGACGTGTCAGTTAATGGAGTCTGTTTGGAAAGGATGTACTATAAAAGCAAGAAGCAATACTAATTTGATATCCACCAGGAAAAAAATCACAGAAAACTGGAATTTCTGTTCTTTATTTATATCATAATTAACTGCTCTTTGTGAATCTTTTGAAACACTAAGCTATTAATGATATACTCTAAAGCCCCTTAGTGGTCAAAGAAAATTGTACACGTTTGCATCTAAATTACATAATATTTTAATAAACTCATTTGCAAGGTTCTGAAGCTTTTTAAAAAATCACAATTATGTAGTAAAAACGTGACATACTGATCTAAAGCAGTTACATTTATGATAATGATTCTAATTTCCTAAAATGAAAAAAATCAAACTCATACATGAAACCCTGTGATTCCTTAGCATATTATCATTTCACATGCTTTCTTGGTAGATAGAGAACAACGTGACTTAAAATATTAGTCTCATCTGCCATTTCAAAGGTAAAATGTCACATTTTTTTCAAAATAGAGTATTCATTTAAATGCAATACATTGAAGGTATTTGCCAATCATTCCAAGTATCTTTGACTTGGAGAAAATTTGAATGTAGAGTCAATTTATTTTTAAACTGTTTCATTTATTTCTACTGAATTTCTCTCAATTCTCTTGATTTAAGAATATTATATTATTTAAATATGAAGATATTTGAATGTCTAGATAAAAATACTTTTATGCATAAGATTAACTTACTAATGAAATGTTTCTTTGACCTTTAGTTTATCCAAACAGAGTATACATTCAAATATGTTGTCTACAATGATATCTTCTCAGTTTTATTTTCACTATATTAAACTTTACTTATTGTATATCTAATTCCAGGAAAACGATTGATTAGGGTGGCTTAAAGAGAAATGTATGATATAACTGTCAAGGATAAATA
>NW_006435781.1:841922-865153 GCF_000325575.1 Pteropus alecto
ATATGCAAGGAAGACTAAAGCCTCAAAATTTGGCGCCAAGTTTCCTACCAGGCAAAACCAAAAACTAAATATATGTTTTTATTATGATCATAACACTTAACCTGAGATCTACCCACTTAAAATTTGTTAAAGTGTATAATACAATACTGTTAATGATCGACACTGTTGTACAGCATATCTCTAGGATTTATTCATTTCTCATAACTGAAACAGAAGAAATAGTTATGAGATTCAAAGTGTCCAAATTATCAAAGCAATCATTAAAATCTTTTTAATGTACTAGTCATAAACAAGCTTTTTTGAATTTAGGTACAGAATAAAAAATTAGACAGATGATGAATGAGACAGAACCCTTATTAATATTCTGATAACGAACATAATAAAAAGGTTTATGTTGCCATTTTTCTATCAACTTGACTTCATGCAGAAACAGAGGCATGAGCCCAAACCTGGACTTTTGCTGTGTCTTCTTCATGAATGATCATCAGTAGTTTAACACTGCAGGATCGTTTTGATAGGCCAGTGGTGTTGTAGAAGTGGACTTTCCAAAATATTCTCATCTAAGTTTTTCTCCTCCAAATTCTAGCATTATGTGTTCAAACACACAGATGTTAGAATGCATAGCTCTTCCAAAAGATACTGAATAGTGCATGACATTACTCCAGATGTTTACAGGTACCATATACTTGCTGAGGACTATAAAACTGAGAATCTCTTAGGTATCCCAGATCAGAGTTTTAATGTTCTACATGGGAAACTGGAAAAACTTCCAGAAATAGCTAGAATAGTGGCAAGATTGGTCAGCTAGAGGCACAGCCAGAGGCAATAAAACTCTGTTAGTTCCCACATATGGCTACCTTTTAAATTCATTTTTTCCTCCTCCAACTGCAATCTGGAATCATGGGTGGTGAACAGACAATGCAATGTACATATGATATATTATTGAATTGTAAACTTGAAACCTACTTAATTTTAACCAATATCACCCCAATAAATTTAATAAAAAATAAAAATAAAAGACAGATGTCATAAATAGAAAAAAAATAAAATAATAGAAAGCAGACATTTTAGAATGACAACAGAAATGAGATAAAAGTTTAATACTGGGAATTGAAAAGTTAAACTGTTAATGCCATTTGAAATTTCTAAAGCCCAATAGTCCTTTCACTGAAATTGTAAATTCAAACAATTTGCCTTCATCAGAGTAGTGATAAAAAGGAAAAAAATAATAATATTAAGATTGTAAAAGAGGGTTCACTCCTAGCTGCATGGTCTGGACAACAGAGATGCCATAAGGGAACAGCGATTGTGACATTCATCACCAAATAAATGATCAGACATTCTCCCCCTTAATACCTTATAAATCTCTGTTAATGGAGTTTGCCATATTGAAATCAGAAACTGATGTCTGTAGAGCAGAGATAGAGACAACGGAAAGAAATGATAGAAGTAGGGAAGATCACCAGCATCTGGGGAGTTTGTGTACCAGCACTCCACAAGATCCCTGAGTTGTCATGATAACTACTAGTCTCTTGGACTACTAAGTAAACATTGACAATTTAATTTGCCGAAAGGACAGAGAAAGTGTCTCTTTTATTCCCTGGTTTTTCCCATGCACATAGTACATGCTCAGCACATACCCATTCGATAAGTTGCAATTTTATAGATAAAAATTAAAATATAATGACAAAGCATTTCTTGAGAAAGTTATGATGTACCATTAAAATTATGGTAAGTTTTAGAACAAATGGAGACATGAACAATCCATGTGATCAAATGCTCTCATTTTATAGATGAGAAAATAGAAGTCCTGTACATAGCAAATCTGCAACTAGAACCAGTGCTATGATTTCAATAGGTTTATTCCACTATAATTATTGTTAGAAATCTAATTTTCTGGTGATTTTAAGGTAACCTAACTTCAAAGTAATGAAAGGGTGTTTATCATCCACAATGAGAATAAAATACACAATGGCTAAAGTTAAAGTACAGAATGTATAAATCCTCATGAAAGTAGTTAAATGAAAATCCTGTGTGTGTTTATCATCCACTATAGTCTGTAGTCAATTGCCACTGCTGTGATTTTAGATTTTAAATATTTTTTCATGTCTTAAAATCACCTTGATTATTTGGATATAAGTAAATCAATTCTGAATATCTCATTACTGGCCACAATTGTTGCGCATATGGATTGACCACAAAAATATAACCATAAGAAAGTAAATATTTACATGTTTAAGTAGAAGTTTATATATCCGATGATCATTGTGTTTAGCCAATATAAATTTCAACAAAGTTTTATCTATGAGGTTTTCTGATTTAACCTCTAACAGATATTATTAGTTCCTAATTTAGTTTTAGTGGTCAAAAACTCAAAGCCAGTTAAATAATTCAGCTACATTAAAACCCTTTAATATCCACAGTGTTATCTAAAAAATAAAGTGGTCAAATATAATCCCTGGAAAAATAATTTTAGTCCTATAATACTTTATATCCATCAGCTTTTTGGATAGCTCATATCTGCCAGTTTTTATAAATTGACCATTAGATTTTATTAACAGTGATCTTGGGATACCAGGAGTCACGTGAAAGAATCACACACACAGAAAATGTTGAATTCAGTGTATTACATAATGCAAAATAATTGATGTCTAGCCATTCGTGTGACAAGTCATTGTGATTTTTCCATTTATTTCAGGAGCAAATTTTATAATATTCAACATTAGGAAGAGCAATTATAAGTTTCCTCATGCAGTCTTGCTGTCACTTCAGGCCTAAAATGTAGTGACAACCATCCAATAAAATCTTGTGATAGAATGTATCATTCTGCTTGCCAGTGGTTCTTAGCATTGGCTGTATATTGAAATCATCTGGGGAACTTTAAAAGACTACCAGTGCCTGGGGCCTAACCCAGGGATACTGATTTAATTGGTCTGAGTGTGGCCAGTTTCTCTAATATTCATCAAAGTTTGAGAATCACTAGATAATGCAATACAAGCAGTCTTAAAAGATCTACATTCAGTTCAGCCAACCATGTCCGATATGTTTTTAAACAGTCACCTTTCACAGTTTAAAGAAATCTGGCCTCTGGTCCTAGATTATCTGGATAATTGCCTCAACTCATCACTCCTCTTAGCTATAAAAGCATGAGAACTATTACTTATTTCTAAAGTCTGTTACACTATCATTCCCATGAAAAATTACATATCTTTTTTTAAAGAGAGCACAGTAATTTATCTGTGAAGTGAAATAACACTAGCAGATCATTAACTTGGTACAATGAATGCATCAAGCAGCTGTTACTTAGAAAATAGAACATCTGTTAAATGCCATTGGAGTCACTATTCACTGTCATTATAGTTATAGCTATAATTTCTGTTCAACACATTCTGCTTTCATGAAATTCTTCTTTAATAGATAATACATTATTAATAAAAAGTCAATACACATTGTGATAAAATCCACTATTTAATGTTTTATGTTCTTTTTGAATTTATCATTATATTATTCCGTCATATTAGCCTAATAATAAAATATGTTCTAAACCTCTAGCAATGACAAGAATAATGTAAGCACCTGAAAAAATAATTAATATCATATTTTATCACATTTAAGACATATTAATTATATGATGCACCACTGATTTAATTACAGCTGTTGTGGATCACAACACTACCACCTTAAATGTAAATATAAATTGTGTTTTATTTCAATTTTAGAAACCTCAAAATGTGACTAATGCATATCTTAGAATTGCGGTAATGTGGTAATTTGTCCATTTTTTCCCCCATGAATATATTTTGTAGCCAAACGTGAAAGAACTCTCTCCCATTGCTGATCACCAGGAATGGTATAATATTCATGTAGACTGATTAAAGGCAGCATTCACTGGGGAAGGGAACCTTTTAAAATATCTTTTATGGATGTATTAGTTAACCTTGCATCCATATTAAAGGGAACTTGCACAAGAGATCAAGAAAGAGCTAAAATGAATAGGAATTGTGTGGCATCCTAGTAAAGAGAGGAAGGTATATGGAAACAACATTATGGCACATGTTTGACTAAATGTGGGGTTTAGTGAAGGTAGACTATATGAGATGGGAGGCATTTAAGAGATAAGAAAAGGGGAGGAGAGGAGTAGGAATAATAAGAAATCAAATAGAAAAGTTAGATCCTAAGACTGTAAGTCCCTGGGAAATTCCAGGAAAACTTGTGGAAGTCATTGGACCTCTGAAAATGTGAAATGAATGGGAGAGAGGGTCAAGCCCAAGTGGATTGTTTCTCTGCTCCTGTTGGAAAACAAAGAAATCTGTGAATATATTCTTGTAGGACCAAATAATTAATCCAACACTTTTTTTTCTTTACCATTTTATCTTTAAATAAAATTAAAGAAAATGTTTTCATCACATGGTGGTATGATCAGCAGAGACCAACAGAACAGGTTTTCCCATCCTGCTGCCGCATCACTGAAGTGAGATGATGAGCCGATGGCTGAATCCTGAACCTCACCTGCCATTTAAAATTAGACTCAAGTGTTTAACTTATAGATATGAGGAATAGGTCACAATGTATTTTCCATCCTTCCCATGAACACTTCAGTGTCTTTATTAGGAGAAATTAACCTATGCTACCTATTTTTAAAGGAAAATGGAGTAGCATTTAAAAATTGCTAGGGCCAGGAAAAAGTAGACATCAAATCCATTTCTTTGAACTCATGGAAGTTAGAGTTTAATATTTTGACTATTATTTTGAAGCTTTCACATGTTCTAAATTAAAAATATGAAAGACTAAAAAGGTGTGTTAGATTTTATGGAAATTAATACCTCAGTTGAGTTCTACTCTTCTTAGACATGTTTTTCTATGTCATAAAAACCCTGAATGCCAGGTATATAGTCTACATTAAACTGCTGTTGAAATTCCTGAGATTAGATTAATGACCATGTCATAGGTCAAAATAAAACTGAGTGTGCATAAGTTTGCTTTTCACTCAGCCTTAAAATCAACCCTTGAAGCTGTCACATTACTACGTGATTGAAAAAATTAAAAGAGCTATTATAACTTAGTCAATTTAATTATTGAATTTGAACTTGCCCATTCCAGAACCCTCTCTACTCCTCACTCCAGAAGGCAGCAGAAGAAGGCAAGTGTGCTGACAATTGGATGCCATTTAAGAGGAGAAAATGTATTTTCAACCCCAGAAATAACTTTACCTCTCTTAGTGAGGAATGACTAAGGGTACAGAGAGAATGGCCAAAGCAGTGGGTGTAGTTCTATCCAGTAATTCAGTTCTCAATACATGTACAAGTATCGTGGCAAAATATTAGAGCCAGGGGAAATGATTCCTTGATATCGTAAAAATGTATGTTTTTAGTTTCCAATAAGTAATCTGTATTCCACTTGTGGTGGCTTTTGATTACAACCTTCACACTCTCTAATCCATCATTTCGTACTTTGTCTTTTGTCAAACCAAACTATCCAATCATTTACAGTAAACTCCAGTTTTAAGTATTGCCTCTCTTTTGAAGCTATTCTTGCTTGTTCCAGCCATGACTTATTTTTTCCCAAAGATCATGTTCTTTCTGATATGATATTAACTTTGATTACATTTCATCTTTACAACTGCACTGTAGGTAAGATTAGAGCAGTGTATGCAAAGACTACCTACTTATCTCTGGCAGTGAATGGCACACTACAGAGTGGATATTAAGCACCTGATGCACATTGACTAATTAAAATTTATGTAAGATCTTCAAAAAGCAAGATCAGTATATCGTTTGAAGGCTAAGATTTAAACATAAGTCACATCTTTAATTAAAATACTTTTGTGGGGAAAAATAAATAATCCATTAAATAAGCCCAATATTTTTCCTAACCAAAAATAGCATTTATACAAATGATCGAGTACCTGTTTATTTCTTGTATACCACATGTAAAGATTCAACTCTAGGTTTTTTTACAGTGAGAGTGCAAATTTTCTCGTGAATCACTTTTGGCCATAGTAGTTATAAACCACCATGATGATCACTGATTTTTTTTTTTTTTCTAGCTCATATTTATGATGGTGATAACTTTAACAGGTTTGAACTTTATCTTGTAAAATTGAGGAACATAAAATGGTACCAGATATTAGTCTATATTTTCTATTTTATTGTACTCACTCAGTGAATGAGGAATCTCTGGACATTAAATATTCATGAATTATTTGCAGCAATATTTCCTAAATTCAAAACACCTTCCATGTCTTCTGAGATTTGGAAATTTCCATTGCCTTTCATTGTGTTGCCTGGAGTGGAAAAGACAAATGTCTATGTATAAAACATCTTTTTATTACCAAAGCTAAAACATAATGTCACCTTTACGAAGGCATTTTAGGAGATAATTAGTGATCCAAATATAAATTAAGATTCAACTTTGTGTGGTGTTACCTTTGCAAATAAATCAACTCTAGTAATAAGCCACTAGTCTGAAATATAGCAAGTAGGGTATGCTCATTTGCATATATTTCCATTTCTTTGACAAAGTCATAGTTGGATATGTTTTACAAGGATAGGGACTTGTTTCTCTATCATTTTATCCACAGTGCCTAGAATAATGGCTGTCACATATGGTTCTCAAGATTGTGTACTACGCAGTACAGATGAAGGGAGTGAAAGGGCTGAAATGTAGTCCATGACCACTCCCAAGTCAAACTCCAGAGAGACTGTTTTCATCCGAAGAAGGAATTTCTCATAATTTTTATTAATTAGAATCACCTATGTCCCTGCTACAATAGTGATACATTTAGTAGGAGCTCAACAACATTTATGATTGATATATGAATTCTTTCTATGAATTGCTAAGCTCACCCATGTGCAACAGGTGACACCTACATTACTAATAACTGCATGGTAGCTGGTAAGTTTATTTGGCGTTAATTACTTTAGTTTCAGATTTTTCATATTGAAAGAGAAAAAAATGCAAAAGGATATCTTAGATTTGGAGAAGCAGTTTTATGTATAGAAATTATTTTAGTCTTTTTACCTCATTTATTCTCCCTTCTTATTTTATATCAAAGGTAAAACAAAATGTATATAAATTTTGAGTGTACTAGAATCTGATGGTGTGGAGGAAAGACAGCTGCAAAAACTATTTAGATATACCTTAAAGTTAGAAAAGATACCTTGAAAGCATCTAGGAGTAAGAAATGAAATATAGGTTGGCCTCATAGAGACCATCTCTCTCCTTTACTTGGACCACCTCTGTTACTCTCTGTGCATGTCTCATTTCCCTCTTTCCAAGTGGTCTCTCTCTACTTTCTTATTACTGCTTCTCCCCAGTGATTTTGTCTTGCTACGTATTTTTCTTGCTGTGGTGAACACATCAGTTCTATTTCCAAGTGACTTCTCAGTTGGTGTGTTTTCACAGTCTCTATATATCTTAGTTCAGCTTCTTGAGAAGAAGATCTGTTTGGCTCTGGCTTACCTCCCAGTGAATGTCCTACAGCTGTATGTGGGCAAGGGTGGGATTGAGGGCAGAGGTAAGGAAGTGCAAGATGGTCATGTGGTCAGCATGGCATGTTATAAGAAAGTGGCTGTAGGTAGAATTGACAGTAACCATTAGTACTAGGACCACTTTTCCCATCAACTGTGTAACTTCTAATATTAAATATACTTGTCTTTATCCTTTGTAAATCAAATGTTGGGAAGTGGTAGTGCTCTCTTAGGTGGATTTTAGTATTCTTTATTTTCATTAACCTCTAACTGAAATTAAGCATTTTCTCAATTATAAATGTGAGCTACGAACCCCAGTAATATCAGCAGTTTCTTTGACTTTGCCAACAGTAGAAATGACACATAAATTTATATCAGATTCTAGTCATTGTATATACTTCAAAACACCAGTTATTCTCATCAATACTTTAATCCTAGTTAAAGATCTGATGCGAGATCATTGTAGTTCCACCCATCAGGAAAGAAAACATGTATTACTGTCTGATAAATTTTAAAAAGATACTTTGCATATTGTATTTCGGTACTGGTTTTATTTAAAGGCCGGTGGATTTAATTTTATGCTTTAAAAAAACATTATTATGAGAAAGTGTTCTTAAGTTTCACCAGATGCCAAACAGGTTTGTGGCACCAAAAAGTTAAAATTTCCTGCTGTAGAAATACAAGAGTGCAATAATCGCTGAATTTTCTAAAAGCAGTTTTTTACTTTTTGGATGGGTTTTCTAAAGTCTGACTTTAGCTGATACATTTACAGATTAACTAACAAAAGTATATTTGGATGGACAATATGTTTATCTATGAAATATGTACAATCATAAATAAATATGAAATTAATCATTTATGTATGCATGTTTGTTTATATATATCCAATAAGGAAACTACACTGTATATCGTGTGGTTTTCATCATTCATAAAGACATAGTTGAAGATTTCAGTCCTTGAAAAATCTTACTGTAGTAACCATACGCAGAGCCATTTTAAAAGCATTAAATCTTAAGACTACAATATATACATCAAAGCTCAAATACTGTCCTTTTCACAGGCTACTCAGAAAGAGATTGAGAAACAGAAGATTCACCTAAAGAGTGTCACAGAGCTAGGAGAAGCCTTGAAAACAGTTTTGGGCAAGAAGGAAACCTTGGTGGAAGATAAACTGAGTCTTTTGAATAGTAACTGGATAGCTGTCACTTCCCGAGCAGAAGAATGGTTAAACCTTTTGTTGGTAAGAAAAGAGGCTGGAATATTTTCGACCTCTCTCCATCATGTGAAGGAAAATATATAAGCATTCAATAATAATATTCCTGTTTGTAAATTCCTCCACTCTACATAAATGCTGACTCTTACTTCAATATCTATAGCTATGTTTTAATATATTTTCCATGTTTGTACTTTATTCCATATGGAGATCACACCAAAAGTAATTCGAATGATACTAATTTTTGTCTTTTAAAATTGTAGAAAGTAGGACAAATCTTTTAAGAATATTGTTTAACCAATAATATGTCATGGTATGTCTTATAAAATTAAGGAATACCAGAAACACATGGAAACCTTTGACCAGAATGTGGATCACATCACAAACTGGATCATTCATGCTGATTCACTTTTGGATGAATCTGAGAAAAAGAAACCCCAGCAAAAAGAAGACGTGCTTAAGGTAGCAAATAAAATATTATGAAAAGTAATTTTTAAAATGCACAACAGTATGTCAATCATGTTTTTCCTAAAAGATACTAAGGACTTCTTAAGAAGAGTGAAAACTTTTTCTTCTCTTTCATCTTCCTTCCCTCCCTTCCTCACTCCTTCCCTTTTCTCTTTCTCTCCTTCCTTCCACCCCCTCTACTTTCTTAATTCAAATGAGAGTTAATGACTTTGAAAAGTTCTGTAACCTGGATATCTGTCCATATCCACCTGCCAGCTAATTACATGCACCTTAAACTCTGAAGAGAAAAGGATTTAAAGATTTATTTTGGTGTCATGTTGCAAATTCCTGCCCATTTAATAGTAGTACTATGTTCCTGTATTTTAACACAAAGATTAGTTTTCTGGCATCATTCACAGCCCATCTGAATAAACATGTGAAATCCGATCATCTGGACATTTTGCCTACACAATGTCCAAATCTTAGTAACCAGTAACAACACTGAGCTTATATAAAACTGATTTTTCATTTTTAGCAGTACGTAAACATGGCTTTTTGTTCTCTCTTTTTGTATTAAAACAAATTATTAGGACATCCTAAGGCATTTTTCTCAAAGGAAGGCAATTTAATCTTTACTTTAAAAAATGATTCGTGTAAAGGGTATGAGAAATATAATGTGTGAATATATATTATTGATGCTATATTATCTCTATTTGATGGCATCTTTCACAATTAAATAGGAAGAATTGAATTTTACCGATCTCATTTAAATTAATGATTTCTTATTTTGTTTTGCTGAAATTTTCAATAATTTTATTTGTCTAGTGGGTTGCTCTTTAAAGTTCACTTAAAATTTATAGTTTCTATCCGTATATACAATTCATTTTTTTTGGTTTTTATGCAATGGATATTTTCCAAGGATTATAATTTTTAATGAAAAACTGTAGATGCATTTCAAGCTATCCCCAAAACATGTTTACCATATTGTCTGTACCTCATTTTGCTTGCCCTTTGACCTTGATGTATAGTTAAGGAATATCAACTTATGACGACATTCCTTTAAGGTCTTTGGAATAATAGGAGCTGAGCTATTTCACTTTTAGTCTCTCTGACCCCTTATATCAGGCAAAACCTTCCATAATCCCTCTGTGACACAGAATGTGTCAGAAGATCCATTTTCTCCCATGGCATTCAATATGATCAATAAAGAACTCAAAATTACCAAGAAGGAATAGAAAATTGTTCTTCAGTTACTTCCCTTCTTGAGCATATATCAGTGTTGTTTCACTGCTATGAAATTTATTGAAGATAAAATAAAAGTAAATATAAAATATTATGGACGTTACAGGTGACACAGAGAGTCAGGAAAACATCCTTAGTCCTTTCTCGGACTAAGTAGAAGCTTTAAATAAACATAGATCAAACTTAAGGAAGGACAGCCAATTATTTTCCTGAGATCACACACATTCTTACTTTATTTTATGGAAGTTGGCATTTTTCCTCCCTCTATATTCCTCTGCATGTGCTATCTCTCTTTTTCTCTGTCTCTCTCACTGTCTCTCAACTTTCTTGTAATTACTAACTTCAAGCCCTGTCTCTTGCTCACGGAATATAGCGTTTAAAGGCTGAAATGAATGACATGCGCCCAAAGGTGGACTCCACGCGTGACCAAGCAGCAAACTTGATGGCCAACCGCGGCAACCACTGCAGGAAAGTAGTAGAGCCCAAAATCTCAGAGCTCAACCATCGGTTTGCAGCCATTTCTCACAGAATTAAGACTGGAAAGGTAGGAAGACCTGCTCCAAGGTGGAAACTAGTGATAAATGATCTCTTGCGAAAGTTGCGTACTACTTTGAAGGGGGCACACGATCCCCACAGCAAAGTTTTCAAAAAGAAAATGAAGGCCAAAATGTATTTCAGGAAATTTTACCACTGAATCTCATGAGAGCTCTCTCTCTCTCCATGTCCCCTCCCCGCACTCTTTCTCGCTTACTCTTTCTCTCTCTCCCTGTCTCCTGCTTTCTCTGTCATTTTTGTCATGCCACAGCTATTCTAGAACTGCATTCTACGCTGGTTTACATATGTACTTTCAGGGCTAACCTACAGCAAAGTAACAAATAGCATGCTGCAGGCCGACAACAACAAAAAGCACAAAAGACATCCCTCTAAAGAAAACATTATTGGCATATTTTACCCAATATAATATTGCTTGTGTGTAATATGGAACAAATCTCTCAAATGAAGCCTTGTACATCTCCTGCATGATCTAGGGTGTCTGTACCTTCGTAATGGCTATGCACATGTGTGTTTGTGTGTATATTGAACTTGCTCTTTCTAGCTACTGATACTTACTATGACAAAATCCATTAGGTTATAACAACATGCTCAAGCCATAAAAACAAATAATTGCAAAGCTTATATATCCTAATTTTTGTAATTTTATATGTCTATCATATTTATTCAATTTAATGAAGACCCAAGGGATATGGAACTTTTGCATGATAACCTTTTATATTTGTGTAACATTTAATGAAGACAAATTCTTATAGGTAGCATGCAAAAATACATAAATGCAACATTATAGAATTTTAACTCTTTGGGAGAATGTCAGAATGCAAAGCATTACCCCAAAATTTATAAAATGTAGTTTGACACATTTTTCAATATATATGATATGCTTTCAAATACAAAATGTATGTAAAAGAAACATGTACTTACATATATGGATAATTTCTACAAATCTTAAATGAGAAAAACACTGAAATATTTGTGAGAAAACATGTAATATGTCAGGTAAGTATTGATTCCTGGAAAAACAGGAGAATGTGTTTTAAAAATTATTTTGATAAATATGGATACCCAATAATAGCATGATTTATAATTGCTGCATTTCCTAAGGCATTGCAATGTATCATTGTTATATATAATAGTGCATATTTAAAGGAGTTTCTAAAATATATGGAAATGCGATATGAATTTTAAATACTTTATGCACATGAAACATAGTAACCCTTCAAAACTTAACTTCCCAAAGCAAAAAGGTATTAGCTTACCTTATTTCCTTGCTGCTTCTTTGTAGTATTTAAGTTAACTAGTTAGTTGTATGCATTTATATATTGTTTTAAGTAAGTGACCTTCACCTGAAAAATATCTGACAGGCTCTGAAATTTTATATTCAGAGCATAGTTGTTCTTTGTAAGTATTTACTCTGCTGTTTAGAAAGAAAATTGTTTCTACTTCTGGAGATAACATTAGAGTATGTAATATCTAAATAAGGAAAGTTTATTTCAGTCACCTAAAAAATGAATGCTAATACTTTACTGTTAAGTTTTGTTTTCTTCCATTTATATATTCATGTCACTAAGCTATAGAATATGAAGAAGAGAAAGCAAGGTATTTTATTCTTTATTCTTTCAACAGTAGGTTGAGATAAATTATGTCACAAGATTGTGGCCCATAGATATTGAAAAATGAGTAGAATTCTTTCTGCATCATAGAAGCTGACAAGCTTAGCATGGCCAAGTGAAGTTTGTGAATTTTCATTCTATATTCTGCACAAATTTGTCAGTATACTTTCAGAAATTATGCCTCAGGCAAGCCACTTGATTCATTTCTTTTGTTTTTCTTACAAAGGCATAAGATTTCAAATCAGTATTTTCAATTATATATTAATTGACAAAACAATCACAGTTTTACTTTTTAAAAAGTATTTCTTTTTCTCTAAATTAATAAACATGATGAGATGTAGTAGTGACTCCATTTGAAAGTTTTGAGCAGATAATTATGCTCTATTGTCTTGATGAAACCAAAAACATGAAGATAAAGCACATCTGACATTTTGCTTATTTATTAATTTTATCAACTAATGATATTGACTATCCATTATGCTACTGAGTGTGGGAATATACAAAGATATAAATGATACTTGCTTAAAAAATGTCTGTTTACAAATACAAACTTAAACCTTTTTTGCAATTATGGAATATGCTTAATACTAGTACATCTTCACGGAGATGTTCAGTTAATGATGAGGTAGTCCCAGCAATCACACAGTATAATAGGAAGAACAGTGGACATAGAAGACTGAACGCTTGGTCGGCATTAGGCAGAGCATGTGATTTCTCTGCAATTTCATTTTAGTATTTATAAGATAGGAGAATTGAACTAGAGTAGTACCTTTAAAAGGAGAAATATCTCTCCTTTCCCCAAATTAGTTATTTTTTTAGAACAGAATGTACAAAATAGATAACAGCAGAGTTACTGGATGGCAAGATTTTTGCCCCTTTTATCTTTCTCCTTCCTGTGATGGGTTTCAGGAGGTAGAAGTTATGTCTATAGAACATGGTGTAAAATTTCTGGGTTAGGTTAATTAAAATTAGGAAATTAGGACTAATTACTAGATTAGTCCTTGATAGTTCTAAAATTGAACAGTCCAATGATCTTTTGTTGATGCCATGAGGAATTTAAGTAATGACTTGTATGTGTGTTTGCTTATGGAGTAGGGTGCTCCTGAAAGTGCTGGAATTCTCAGGGGTGGCCTCTTTGATCGAAAAGTCAAGTTCCTGTTACAGTAGGGCTTCTACTAGGTAAGATTAGGTTGGAATACGGCCTTATGGTTGAGTCTATGGGTAGATTTCACTTAGGAGAATAACCTAGGAGAAAACCTGTGTTGATAAACATAAGTTGAGAATGAATATGGGTAGAGCATAGACTCAGTATAAGAACTAATTTCAAGACCCTTTTAAAGGTCAACTAGAAAGGGTAGTTGAAAATAACAAAAATTTATCCTGAAAACTCACTAACAATAACTGTAGTCACTATTTGGTGAAGAATACAAAGTCTCTGTCTCTTGCAAGGACTGTCTATGACAAGAAATTCCAAAGTCCAGAAAGCAGTGAGTATTGGGATCCTTGGTTTTGATTGGCTGAGAACTTGTCCATCAGATACAACTCTCTGCAGTGGTAGTTTTAGCTATCAATGAGAAGCAATATAGTGTGAGAAAAAAGTTCTTAACTTTAAGGCACTAAACTAGCTTTGAGTGTGTTTTTGGATATGACCTTTCACTTCTCAGTGCCTCTCTTCGATCTAGAAAAGTAATAAGATGATGCCTATCATATCTTAACCTCAGGATTGTGGTGAGAATCAAATTACTTAAGATATGTAAAAGCATACATTATAAAATCTATATGGTTTTATATAGATATAAAATGATAAAATATCATTAATATCAATAGTATTTTTTCCATTATTATAGATATTAGACTTGAATGGCCAAATTTTGAAGGTTGAAATAGAAATTGATGGGAAAAAGAAATAGAGGAATGGCAGAATTCTCATTCTGGCCTCTGCTAGATCGGCTGAGACCAAGAATACATATATTTGCCATTTCCATGGCAAGGACTAACTTTATAGATTATCAAATGGACCAATTTAAGAAGTACTAGGAAGTCCTGCTTGCTCCAAATACGGCTCTTAAAACACTGCCTCTTCCCATTTTATTTAGGTTAATAAGTAATACCTGATGGTTTTGAGAAAGATTAATCTCTTGTAACCTATGTGAAATCAGTTTGAGAAATGGCAGTTTTAATGAGGATGGTCAGAATTATAAAAATTAATCAGTGATAATTTCAGAACCCTAGATAAAGTCAATGGAATCAATGGGAAATGACACTGTGTCTCAACTCTTTCCACTTTATGGCATCTGAACATGGTTGCATAGCAGGGTGGTGAGGAGGGATATTATCAGGAAAAGAAGGTGATATAAGACAAAATTGTAGAAGGGAAAATAAGAAGGAAAAAAATAAACTGGCTACTTAGTCCTGTTCCTTATTGGCAGTTCTAACCTTTTCCATCTTCTAAGAAGCCAAGATGGAGAGGTGAGTCAGCAATTTGAGAGAGATGATATTTGAGGTGGATCTTAAGGAATTAATAAAGGAAAGATTAGGGAAAAGGAGCAACCTGAATGAACTGTTACCCATGTTACCTATGTAACCACCCATGTGCTATTCCAAATCACAATGTTTCTACTGTGGTATCTATCGCTAGGTAAGATGTGATGGATTCAAGGAACTTACTGTTTAATGGTAGAACAAGATATGATCATGGATAATGGACTTAGAATGAGTGCATGCTGAGCAAACTTAGCAGCCACTCTAGCAATATAGAGGAGATAACAATTCAGGATAAGCCTATAAAAAGCTCAAGTGGTTCAATGCAGAGTAAGTTCAGTTTGCTTACAGAATATGGAGCATGAAGCATGAAGCTTTAGTTGTGCATGGTAAGACTGAAAAGGATGATTAGACACTGTGCAGAGAGGTCATGATCAAGAGTCTAATAGTTTATGCTTAACTCAGTAGGCAATGAGTTCTTGATGCTTTCTTTTTTTTATGCACTATTGAAAGATTAGTCCCAACAGTAGTTGTGAAGAGAATTCAACTGTATAATGATAGGATGTAGGGAACCCAATTTAGAAGCCATAGCAATAGTCTACATGAGAAACACTGAGTACCTCAAATAAAGAGGTATCTATGGGAATGTAAAATAAGTGATAATCTAGAGCAGTGACTCTCAAACCTTTGTGTACTTGGAAGAATTGTTAAAACACAAATTGTAGACCCCCACTCCGAGATTAGGACTTAGTAGGCCTTGGGTGGGCCTGATAGTTTGCATTTCTAGCAAGTTTCCAGGTGATATTGATGCTAATGATCTTGGGACCATATTTTGAGAACCATCCTAGAGTTAAATTATTACATATGAGGGCCAAGAAGACGATAAACTGAAAAATGACTCAACTCAAGACTGATTGAGTATGAAAGTCTGCATATGAGTTTCAAGAATCAAATGCACATCAAAGTATATTTGTCATGTTGTAATACTTAGTTTTAAGAGAATATTGACTAAAGATACTTTTTCTAGCTATATCCTATTAATATAGGCAATATCTTTGTTATAAGATACTATGAAACTTATATACATAATTAGATTGTGTTCTCTTCTATAGATTTAGAAATCTTTACTTTTCTATGGACTGAAATATTAAATTACTGGCCCTTCACTTGGTACTAATCAGAAGAAAGATGAACTTGTTTTCTATCTCTTCTTTATTAAGATTTATGTGTCATTGGATATTATATACAATATTTTAATTTCCCTATGGGCCTTAAAATTGTTGAGATTTGGACAATCTAGCATCATCTATGTAAATATTCATAGTTTTATTGTCAAATTTTTGACCTCCAATTAGTGTTAGCAGATCAAAAATAATTGTCCTTTAGACCAGATACTTCCAGATATTTATATGGCTATGAGAGATCAAGTGAGTTTCCCATTTAATGTAGAATATATCGGGGGAAAAAAACAGCTGGTTGCTTCTAATCTATCTTAAATAGTGGCTTTATATGTGAAAAGTAATGTATAAATACTTTAACAGTAGTTTAGACAAATATTTTGGCTTTCCTAAACATCAATGAGAAATAAACAATGCATCTTATAAATCTTACCTAGAATGTCAAAATAAGATTTATTGGATTTTAAAATTTTAATTAAAATCTAATTTTCAGTAATTAGCTGTATCAATATAAATATGTTGATCTTTTTCCTCTTTGTAGTCTATTTATAATTTAACATCTCTGACAGAAGAAAACAAGATCTGTTAATTGGTACAGTTATTCTTGTTATATAAATATACTTTTTAGTAAAATTTTTTACAAAGAAATTATAACAAAAAAGTAAATGAAAACTTAGGTAAAGATCTAAAGGTATTGCAGAATTTGTCAAGTATTAAAAGTGTAATAATTATGGCTAAAATCTTCAAGTAATAGTAACAGATCAATACCCAAACTATGCAATACCATACCTGCTAATTTTATTTCACTGAAATAAATATTAAATGAATTTAGCAACAGAATTTCTATATTAACATTTTTTTCACATTTGAATTTGCTATTCCTGTAACAAGATTAATTCTGTTGAAACTGTTAACAATTCCCTTTTGTAATAATCTAAAATATTTCAAAGTAGGTATTGAGTTTGGGGAGCAATGTCATATGCTAGAACTATCTGGGTCTTATTAGCATGCCATTTTAAATGATTAAAGCTATTCGGTGATTCCTGATTCTGATCCTTTAAAAAGGAAAATTATTCTTCTAATCAATCAACAGATTCAAAAATAATCATTCCTTGAACTAGGGGCTTTCAAATATTTATAGGGGGCTGTGAGAAAGCCAGTGAGTTGCCCAAGTTCTCACAGTTAGATAGCCTGGTTAGAAAAGTTAGATCCCAGTCCATTGCTTTGTCAATTTCAACATGCTGACTCTCT
The DNA here is from genome assembly GCF_000325575.1 of Pteropus alecto. Taxonomy (NCBI): domain Eukaryota; kingdom Metazoa; phylum Chordata; class Mammalia; order Chiroptera; family Pteropodidae; genus Pteropus; species Pteropus alecto. The sequence continues at coordinate 859,369 of NW_006435781.1, forward strand.
GCATACTTAATTATCTCTATATATGTCATCAGATATTTGTCGATCTAGCATGTGTTAGTATAAACATATCTAATTTCACTTAAAACACAGTGACTTCAGTATCTTTCCTTGTATTAAAAACAAAAAAGAATTGAGCAAAAATCAGAAGTGAGAGAGGAAGAGAGAAAAGGAGAGAGAAAGAAAGGAAAAAGAAAAGAAAGACACAATTGTCCAAAATGTTATGTTTTTGCTTTATAATTCATCTTTCTCCTTATGTATTTTATAATTAAATTCTTTCCTCTCCTATTTTAATTGCTACTACTAAACTCGTAATCATGAAGTAAAAAAATATTCAAGCTGTACTTGACAAAAAGTGATACTTGAACCACCAACATATCTTAGCCAATCAATATATTTTGTATCCAGTTCTGAAATGTATGAGCATGAAATCAGTCTCATCAATGCAAAATCAATAGGCATGCAGTTTGTAATGTCCTTTAATTAGCCTCACAAATTTGGGAAATTACATTTTTACATTTCATCCTTAAAGCATCAAAGATAAACTAATACATTACCTAATAATATCAAAATAATGCAACCAATAAAATGTCACTATTGTGAGTTAAATTTGTTTTAAATTTTATTTCTTATATTTCTTGGAGTTGCTCATAAGAATTTAAAATAAGTAAATGAAGAAATCTATAAATTACTTTTTCTGATTATCTTTGTTCTAGATAGATGTTTTCAATATGCCTATTGCTCTATGTAAGTTTCTTTCCTCTCCATATATTTTGATTTTAATAACTCTCCATATCATATCAGTGGTATGTCTTTTTTTGTATTACAGGATGTCACTGGTCCTTGAAACTTTATTCATTTCCATTTCCATGAATTATTTTAATTTTTTCAATACCAATATTGTAATAATAAATAAATTTTCAAAGCTGCAGAATGAAAAGAGGAGACTGATTGATTTGAAACTATTTTAAAACAATCTAGCACTTGGATTATTTAATTTTAGATTTTAGTGTAATTTGAATGGTGTGGCCATTTATCATGATTACTGAGATTATATATTCTATATTAACAAATGTTTACTGTCTGTGTAAACACAGTCATTATTATGTTAGTGTATCTATGCACGTTGGAAGTAATATTTAACCGAAAGAAAGTTTACATTTTAAAAATGATAAAGTGTATCTGAGTAATTTTGAATGCTTCCAATTTACGATGAATCAATTTGTAATTGATTTTCCTTTTATCTGTTATTGTTTGTTAACTTGTTATATACATCATCTTTTAATGCTAAAATTTTAACAAAGCCTTAAATTTCATTAATCCTAAGTCATATAGCAAAGCACAATTAATAGCTGTTCAGCAATCTGAAACAACATTAAAAATCAAGGAAAACAAAATGTCGTCTTTCTCAGTTTCTCTGTCTCTTCTTTTGTGTCCGTTTATCTATATCTTTATAAAACATATCCCTATGTTTTACTCTATTTGTATTTTGCATGACTACACAGTCATGCTAAAGCTCTTAAGATGAAAAGGTAAGTAAAAATTAAATTGTATAAAACTTATTCCTGGTTTATACCTCCTCCTATGATATTATAACCTTTTTTGACTATTTTCTATGTATTCTAAAACGTATCTTGTGTGCACTGTCTAACACTGTGATTGATTCTAGTTCTTCTATGGTCATATATTTTCTTTAAAGTCAGTAGAGGTAATTCACACAATAATTAAGATGATTTATCCACCATTGCTTTCAACTTCTTTAAATAATTTACTGTAATTCTGAATCGAAAGAGCAAGCATTATATACTTTATATGTTTTAAACTTCGGTGACTCGAGAGTGAACAATTAAATTATAGATTCTTGTTTATACGCATTCGTTTTATAAAGTTTCATAAGAATTCCAGATTAGAAAGACGATGAAGACCAAGGAATGACCTGTAAAATGTAATTGGTTAATAAAATGCCTTCTGTCATGACCTAATAATGGTGAACTCGTGACTCTTAAGGAAGGCATTAAATTTTCCCAACTCATGTGGATGTCAAATGGCTTGCATGATAGGCCAGTAGCATAGCCAAAATAATTGGATTGAGTAGTTACAGTTATTTTTGGTTAAAAATTAGTCACCAGTTAATTCAATTAGCATATTAGATGTTCTAAAACTAGTAATTGATGTAATAAGCACCTTTTTTGTACAAAAGAAAAGAGTTACATTTGCTATTGAAAATGCAGAGTATTATAAGATATATTTCCAACTTCAAGGATTAAAAATTACTGGTGCAACAAAGCATAAACCCGTGAAAGTCAAATAACATTATATTCAAATATGTAGAGATACTGCAACACAACCTAGGATTACACATAAATGAAGAATAAACTTCTGATATATCTAATTCATTCCGATGAGTTTTTGTGTCCCCAGACTGCTTTCTGAAAATTGCTCTCATAAAATAATCTGAATGCAAGTGAATGAGATGGACATTAGAAGAATTATTTAAATCCACTAGAATTTACTAAATAAAACATCAGCATTTTGACTATTGTTAGTAAGACATTACTCCTATGACATATTTCAAACTAATAATGAGCTATTGGTTCTTTTCAATTTCATGGTTATAATAGTTACTGTTGATTTATACTGTCTAATAAGGTAGCCAAGAACCACATATGGCTATTGGGTATTTAAAATATGGCTACTCCAATTAAGATGTGCTGTAAGTATAAAACACACATTGGGTTTTAAAGTGTTAATATGAAAAAGTAAATGTAAAATATTTTATTAATAATTTTATATTGGTTATAGTTTTATATGATATTTGGACATTTTATAAGTAAGATGTATCGTATATAAGTAAGATATAATTTCATATTTTTTATTTTTTAATATAGCAAATAGAACACTTAAAATTACATATATGACATATTTCTATTTAGCTTCACTACTATAATAAACAAAACCCTTTGAATTCAGAAGAGAGAATTAACAGAAAGTCCATAAAATTTTAGGGGAGTGTTCAAGTGAAAAGTGTCTCACTTCTAACATGTATCCTAATACATCATCATTCTGCCTCTGCATGCATACTTTCAGTAGTGAGAAACTCACTACTTTAAAATTAATGCTTTTAAAAAGAAAAATAACATTTGTTGCACTAATTAATTGTTCCAATATTTAATGAAAACTCAGGTTCCAAATAATTTTTATTCATTAATTCTGGTTGTTCACTTTGGAGCCCCACAGAATAATTCAAATTCCTAATCTGTATAGTGACCTTTTTAACAATGCAGAGTAGTCTTTGATGAGGAATTCTGGACTCTACACATACTACTAATGAAATCTAAGTTTGCATTATCTTGCTTGAATAATCATTCATTTTGTAATAGTGTTTCCTAAAGTCTGTTCATATCTGCTTACATTATTTTTGTACCTGCTGGTATTATATGGCTAGCATTTGGCCAGAAATCAATATACATCCTTATGATGTAATTTTTCAATTTTATACTATAGAAATTATGTTATTTCAAATTCCAGATTATTCAGGAGCTCCTTGAAATGTTTATTTTTATTCACTTACTTTTTCAAGAAATCACTATATTGTACACTTGAAGCTAATATAATTAATGTAACATTGTATACCATTTATATTTAATTAAAAAAATATTCATTAATGAGTACAAAACATGTACCTGGAATGACTCTAGATTGAAAAAGACAGGCAAACTCCTCATTTTTATGGGGTAGTCATGGAACTCATTCCTCTGTGTGTGTGTGTGTGTATGTGTGTGTGCGTGTATGTGCGTTTTGCATGCATTTTGTGTCTCCAAATAATTTCTGATGAAAATACTACACAGGGCATAACAAATACAAAGCCCTTTGGCACCTTTCTTGAGATCACCATCTACATTGATACAGATTAATTAATCAACAATCTGCATTGTTCAGAATATGACTTTTGATATGACTTTACCAAACTATTCTCAATTTCTCTGTGTTCGCTGTTAGAATTTCGTGAGCTTGTCAAATACCTCAGTAAAATAATAACACCATGTCAACAAACATTTATTTCATCCTTTACCAACTGTGTTTTCAAAAGAGGAAAGTCTTGAACTAAGCCAAAGAATGGGTCAGATTTTGAGAGGAAACAATAAAAGCCAATATTTATTGAGCATTTATGATATATCAGACAGCATTCTAACATATTTGATCCTTGTAACAACCCTATGAGGTAAATATCTTTCTTATTCTTATGTTACAAATAAAGAAACTGAGGCTCAAAGAGGACAAATAACTTGTCCTGGGTCCCTCAGCTAGTAAACGATGGAACTCAGATCTAATCGATGTATTCTCATTTAGTAGTTTAGGCTGTACACTAGAAGATTAGAAACGTCCTAAGGTCTTTGAGGGAGGGATAACAGGAACTCACTAACAGACCTGCAAGAAAGGTCAATATTAGGAGTGCTCATAAAAGACTAGAAAGGTCCTTGGGGCAAGATTAGGGGAAACCTTGACTTTCATGCTGGAGTTTGGACTTTATTCTACTTGTACTTTTTAATTAGAGAAATAGCATAATGAAATCCATGTTTGGGGAATATATTGACCTGATTCCAGTGCACAGGATATAAAGGGTGAGGTAGGAAGGAGATTATAGCCCTGTAAGGACGTTATTGCCTTAGCTCCTGTGTGAGGGTTATAGGAAAGATGGTATCTCTGGAAACAGAAAGCAAGTGGATCATGATGAATCAATTGACAGTTATTTGATATTTATTAGATATTAGGGTGAACTGTTGAAAAATAACATGACTTGTGTTCTAAGCCTGAGTGACTGAGAAGAATGGTCATATATTAACAGAACATGAGACATTGGTGTTGCAAGCAGTTCGGTGAAACGATCATGAGCTAATTTCTAGACATGTTGAACTTCAAGTGAGAAATCAGCTGGCTATTGGAGAATCTAGATTGGAATTTGAAAGCGAGTTCACAGCTACAGATGAATATTTGTCAGATATTATGAAAACTATGGTTAAATTTTGGAAGACCATGCAATTTATTAGGAAAAGAGAATTGAGAAAGAAGTATGGAGGCCCAAGTTCTGAGCCTTTGAAACCACTATATTTAAAGATGTGAAAAGAGGCTGAGGTAAGAGAAGAAGCAGGTATTGGAGTAAAACAAAAAACAAGCAAATGAATACATGTTATTTTGACATCCTAGTACTCAATAAAAGTTATTTTAAATATTTATAACCGTATATTCGCAAAACCGTGTAGAACAATGCAGTTCTCATTAAATATTAGCAAATGTGAATAATGATTCAATAAACAAAATATTACCACATTGATCTTGTGTAGTTATGATTCTAAAAGCTGTTAATCTTTTTACTTTTACAATACTTTGAACAAGATACCATTTTAAAGTATAAAGTGCATTTATAATATAGACATTGAAACATCTTTTAAGCATATTTAAAATAGTACTGTTCTGTACTGGTTCAAGACCCTGATACAACATTTCAAGTTACAAATGATCATTAGGACTTAAAAGACTAGTACTGAAAATAAGTCCCTTGAAAAAAGAGCTCATAAAACTTTTCTAGTATTTGTATACATGACTACCCCATTCATGTTACATGTGATAATCATGGCCTGGTAAATATCATTTGATTATTCACTTTTTCATTAGTAACTAAATATGTTTGGGTATTTGTTTTTTTCCTTGAAAGCTTATCCTTATTTCTCTCTAGGAGATGCTGTCTAATAAAGAGTAAGACTATGACTGGGAATGTGATGGGAAAGAG
>NW_006435781.1:865252-886054 GCF_000325575.1 Pteropus alecto
GGTGGGAACAACTCGATGGATGCAGTCATCCTGGCATATGACACTGGGGGTTGCTCCTGAATTGGTTTTACAAATGGAAAATGTTTAGTTCTATAAGAAAATAAGAGTTCTGTATGTCATATATGAGTTTTCAAAAGCTATCAGGTATAAAATATTCTCTAGTGTTTTAATGCAAAGCAATTGAGCATAAACATAGAGTAAAGATCAATAGAATACTTATTTTATTAACTGTTCGAACTTCAGTAATTAAACATTGCCTACTCTTTTGAATATGTATTTGATTTTTAATACATTATTCATCACTCCTCTAAGTGGTTTCTTTAGAAAAACAAGGTATTTTAAATTTTTCTGAGACTCTGGTCATTATGAATTTCAAAATTAAAGAAACTGTGATGTTTATAAGGTTGGAAAATATGTATATTTTATGTGAAATATTCTGGTTCATTCATTTGAATGTTTTGTGCTACCAAAGAAAGCATTTCTAAGGCAAGCTAATGGCATTGTTTGTCTTATGAGAGCATGCTTGTCAGTTTCTCCATGCTAAAAGTGTCATTTAAAATATCTGAGCAGATTGCCATGTAGTTTTCCTGAGGATAAGGTAACAATTCTGCATTTCCACCTAAGGTTACTGTCATTTGATGAATGAGGCAATTTCTGATAAGACATATTTGCACACATGGTATTTATATCAGAATATTTCAAATAAAATCAAGTTCAATTTTAGAATATTAACAATTAACCCAAATATATGAAAATTGACTTTTTTTGGGAAAAAAAAAAACAGAATGATGAGTTGCATTGTTTTGCATGTGTGTTCAGCTCTGATGTTAAATGTTTGTCTTTATTTGCATCCTCAGGTACTTTCCCAGTTGCATTTCAAAACTTTCATAAAATATAATATGGAAACATAATGCATGTCATTTTTTTAGCAACAGGAGGTTGAACAAATGTATTTGTTAGTTTATGCTTCTAATAAAAAGTAATTTTGATTTAAATTAGCACTATCTTTTTTTTTAGGCCTCCATTCCTTTGAAGGAATTGGAGCAGTTTAACTCAGATATACAAAAATTGCTTGAACCACTGGAGGCTGAAATTCAGCAGGGGGTGAATCTGAAAGAGGAAGACTTCAATAAAGATATGGTAAATTGGTTGTGATAAAAGTGTGAATGAACTAGGAGTAAAAATGACTACATATTTGGAAAGAAATTAGATACCTGAAGTCTCCAAACAAATTCTCAGGGCATATCTTGCACATTTTGCGATTCTAATGATTTATCACAAATGCAAAGTATTCATGTTTAGTTTTTCTTATGAATGCCAAAGTACTGTGGTTTGGGATACATAGGAGCACTTACAGATTCTAATAAATAGCTCAGCAATTTTGCTTTGACCTGTACTCTTTTCAAACTCAGAGGATTAAATGTAGTGGGGGAAAAGGAGTCAAATCAGAATATACACTAGAAATTTAATAAGAAACTCAACTATCATAGATGGCTTATTTTTTTTCCAGTCATGTTTTTGGTAATATGGCATTTGTTTCAGAGAAGGGGCAATTACACACAATATAAACAATGTTTATTAAAGTTTACCACAAGTGGTTTTATCGAAAAGTTGAATAAATAGTATAGTGTACGTCTAAAATACGTACAAATTTATGCTGCTTATTTCATGGGGAGAAAATAAATGTAACCATGTGGACTATTCCCAAGCTCATAATGTTCTCATTCAACCTTGATTAATTCCTAAATGTCTTTTATATTTTTCTCTAGCTTCACATCCTTTTTCACTGCCCTTTTTTCTCTGTTCACCTCCTTTTCACAATTTCCTTTCCCTTCTCCACAGCCATCAGTAAATGGCATTCTTAAGCTTTACATACATTATGCTAGAGATTTCTCAGTCAACACTTGAAAATGACATCAAAAAGCAATACATAAGTTTAAAATAATAGGCATGTGAAGCTATAGGAGGACTATTTCCATCAATCTTAGTTCCCACTGATATCAATTCTGACTTCTTGGAGCTGCCTGAATCAATACTTCCCATGTATGGGGTTTTGTGGCCTTGCCAACTCAGCTCCTGGAAAGAAAAACAATAAGAGGTTTTCCAAGATGCTGAGTTACAATGCCCTCTACTCATGTAAAAGAAGAAACCAGAGGGCACCGAGGTGAAAAAGTGCTTCTTACCTCTTGGGCTGATTGCCGCTTCTGCCCAATAGCTCACACCTGGTGCAGGGAAAGAAGTGAAATGGCATATTTTTGTTTATTTAGTTTTTTGTTCTCAGCCCTAGGAAATGTTGCAAACTTTTAAAAGACATATATTAAATTAAGTTTTTCACATACTATAAATATATCTATACTATATTATTTCATTAGCCTAGTAACTGACAAATCTCGGATTAAAAGCCCATTTATTCTAAAAGAAAAGAACAGTCCCTCAGTTTTGTGTGGAAGTTTAAATAGGCATTATAGATTTAAATATGTAATATCTAGTATCATGAATAGTTATACATATAAATTTTTAGAATTTCTCTTATATTTATTATTCTTAGCTCATCAGAGTACCTTGGGTAACATTGCAAGGTGAAATCTCCTTGGTAGAAAGTTTTTATATATTGAGTTGAAACAAAGATAAGAAACTAGACATGAAAAATCACATGGTCACATATGCTGGTATATTAGACCAGCTCTTATTTAAATAATTTTAATTCAAAGTACATAAAAAATATATTTTAGAGTCTAAAAAAATAAAAACATATATTTAAAACATTTAAGGCCATTTTCCTAATCCATGTTTTAATGATTGTTTGATTGTATTTAAAAATAACTTGCACATATGACGGGTTTTTAAAAATTATTTGTGATACTTGACAGCAATTTAACACTTCTTTTTTTTTTTACTAATGCCCTAATATTTGTCCTAAATTTGGGCATTTAGGTTATTTAAAGCAGAGATTCTTAGATAGAAATTAGTGAACATGTGAAACAAAATATTTTCACTTAGGAATGTGTGTCACCATCTCATACTCACACATCCACATCCATATTCCTATATGGATAAGTTAACATTATAAATGATAAGTTTAATATACTTCTTCAAATTTTTTTAATTTCTAAAATATACTGAAAATCAAAGCCAAAAGAATGCTTTCACCACCATCAGGTCTTGCGTGAAATGATGAAGTACCTTACTCCTCCATCTTCCTATATATGCTCCTTATCAAGTGTGTCCTTTTCAACTAGACAGGGGGAAACTCACTTCTTTTAAAAGTTAACATACAACATATAAAAGAAAAATTAATGAGCACAGTACCTTGTAATAACATCCCCAGAAAGTTTTAAGTTGGATTTTTTGTGTGCGTTTAAATAACATGTTTTATTATCTCTGTTAACGATGTACAGCTTTTTAAAAACCAAAATGAAGACTGTACTTGTTGTTTTTAATCAGAGTGAAGACAATGAGGGTACTGTAAAAGAATTGTTGCAAAGAGGAGACAACTTACAACAAAGAATCACAGATGAGAGAAAGCGAGAGGAAATAAAGATAAAACAGCAGCTGTTACAGACAAAACATAATGCTCTCAAGGTATTAGAGCTAAAATTATAATATACCTTGCCTGTGGTTTCTTTTCCTATGTAGGGTAAAATATATTGTGCATAAATAAAATCTGCTTAAGAATCTTAGTCACCAGAAATACATTTTTTTCTGTTCAATATGTGGGCTTTATTTAACGTTTTTGAGTGGTGTCTTTGTTTTTGAAAGATGTGTTGCTTAAAATTTTTGAATTTCTTAGACAATTTTTTCTGAATAGTAATCAAAAGATTATAATTCATTGTTTTTAATATTTATACATTTAATTTCTAATATAGTTTCTTATAAGTTATTTTTACATTTTTTCTTGAAAACTTGCTTAACTGCTAAAATTGCCAATGTATATTTTTTAGACTTTCTTCTTTCTGTATTTTGTTGATTTTATTTAGAGGAGATCCAATTTTTTGGTAATCTAATATTTGTTTAATAAGGCCTGGGATTTGACTTGATTTTTTTCAATTAATTTCATTTTGCCTTTAAAAGAGTCGCTCTTTGCAACTAACTGAGCATCTACAACAGTCTACTTTCATTTAGAAAGAAATCCTCAAAAATAATTTTAATATCCTTGAAGAGGAACTGGTACTCTCATTAACCAGTAATAGTGTATTGCTTCAAGTACCGATGTGATTCATCTGGATTTGTGAAGGAAGGCCAGATAGAGTATTGATTTTTCTATAGTAATATCTAAGAAGTTCTTGAACTAAGAATGGACATGTGAAGAGTTTTGTGGAGTAACCTATTTTTATGTGCTTTGCAATATTCACTATTTGCATGCATGGCTGATTTTCTGATATTGTTAATGGCTGAGCTTTTCATTGTAAATCAGTCTCTTAGAGCTGTGTAGCTATGTAGGTGGATCCACCTAGTAGGTGAATGGAGTCTGTTTTCTATATGCAAATAAGAGTATAAAGCCTTTTCCCATATAGCCAGACAACCAAATAAACACTGCTGAGAATGTAATTACACAATATTGTGCCTGCAAAGAATCCACATGGAAAGTCTAATTGGCCAGCAGGGGTTCCGAAGGTAACTGCTGATAAATACAGTTAATATAAAAGGTCTGTTCCTCGAGGGAATGCAAGAGCAAGCCATAATGTGCTCAGAAAATCAGAAAGCTGTGTAATTCACACGCTTCCAGCTGTGACCAAGCTTTCGGAAGCATCTATACTAGTCATGTGATGATATGTGTCCTACTGAACAGCAAGCAGTGTTTAATGGTTATCTGGCATACCTGTAAAGAAATTTATATAGTGGCTTTAAATATCTTTACCCAGTACACATAACCTTGTACTTAAGAAATGAAGAGTTTCAGATTTGATGACCACAAGCCCTTTCTCTTGGCAAAGATGTGAGTTGTGTGATGCATAAGGCACTGCTCAACTCTCACTCATGGCTCTATCTTAGTACCTTTGAAAAAAGCAGCATACTATCTGGTTCATCCCAGGCATTTATTACTTCCACAGGAGGTTTATAAATTCAATTAAAAATGTGATCGCAGTAAATTTTACATTCCCAATTCTCCACAAAATGAAGAATGAAATCATTATTGCAAATATATGCTAAAAGAGATTAATGAAAATCTACTCCACTTGCCAAACCAATCTACACCACCAAATTCAGTAACTATGTTAACCTGCCCAGTGGCTCCATCTCTAGTCCAAAGAAGGCCAAAAGTTTCTAATGCAAGGAATATTTCAAGAAGTCTTTGATATTCATTATTTTTCTTTTGTTCCAGTTAAATCTGTACATGAAACTCTAATTGGTACTGTTCTGAGAAAATGAAAACTGTATTCTGAGCTCTTATGTTTCCTTGTGTTAGCATAAAATGGCATTTCAACAAATTCTGTTGATCAGAGAAGACATTGGATATGCTTGTAAGGAGCAAGGTGATTAATCCGCCCCCCTCCATTTGCTGATTTATTAAATCAGTCACCCTTATTTATCTCATCAGGTTGATTGGAAACCATATACTTCTCTTTCAAAAATAGTGCATTATTTTGCATTTGGAACATGATTTGATATAGTAAGAAAAAGCTGGCCATGCAAGTCTTGAGAGAAAAACCATTTTTAGAACATTTAAATTGTCATTTTCGTGTACACGCACAGAAATACAATTTTCACACTTCTACATATATAGCTTAAAACAATTTATATAAATAAGATGACTTTATATTTCTAATCATAAGTTATTAATGTTCCATGAAACTTTTTTACATGGATTTCTAAAACCATGAATGTAGTTATTTGGCTATATAAACCTAATATTTTTTTTTTATGAACTCAGGGCTTAAGATATAAATTTTAGAATTTTTTTACCTCCTTTAAAAGTCAAATACAGACTCATTAAGTTCGTACAAGTATCTAGTGAGCTCAACTATATTCATATATTAAGCTATTTCAAATAGGCTACATGATAATTAGTTGATTCATTAAGTCAATTAAATATAACAGGATTTCCGAGCAAGTTTGAACATGCCAAGAGAAAATAAATACTTTAAGTGGGTTTTTCAGTTTTCTTAGCTTTACGTACATGGGTCCTGCCACATAAATACATAATTTGATCATCTATTTGTATGTTTAGCACTTAAATATAAACTTAACCAAAGTTTTACAAGATGAAGGACTCAAATTATTTTTAAATAACTACAACCAAAAGTGTGCTATACATATATATTGATATTTTAATAATATCTGCACCATGAACAGGATTTGAGGTCTCAAAGAAGAAAAAAGGCTCTAGAAATTTCTCATCAGTGGTATCAATACAAGAGGCAGGCTGATGATCTCCTGAAATGCTTGGATGACATTGAAAAAAAATTAGCCAGCCTACCTGAACCCAGAGATGAAAGAAAATTAAAGGTAATGTTGTTTTAGAATGTCAATACTAGATTTTTGTGCTACCATTTAATTTATTTAACTTAACCTATGTGGATCATATTTAAAATATTGATGTGGTTATTTCCTCTATAAGCGTTCTCTATGATGTATTTTCTTGTGTTTTGTTTTAGTAAATGTATTGTGTCTTTCAATTGACATAATGTTGAATGAATAAACTGTTTTATTTTTAGACAATGTAAAATGAATTAAGAAATGTCATCTGTTTTCTGGCAAAACTGTAATTGACTCTGTGTATCTTTGTTCCAGATGAACAAATGACTTATCGGTATATGGACGGCTTCTCTCTCATGTTAGCACATTCATTTCATCAGAGCATCTTCACACATCAGTGTCAAATCTCTATAGATTTATTTGCATATTGTCTGAAGATTTTTTTTGTTTTTATTTTATACTTTTTATTTTGCTTCATTGTCTGTTGAGTTCCTTGAGGCTTTTTAAAAAATAAATAAATAACTTATTTACCCTCTAAATTATATTCTATATGGATGGTCCCTAATAAATAATAAGTAATCACTCCAATTTGGGTCAACCCCCAAAACACCAGAGGAATTGAGAAAAAAGAAAAATGTTAGATCAATTTAAATATTTTCTTAATTAGAATATCTAAAACTGAGCATTCAGAGGATAACTGAAATAATATTTGGATTCTTGGGTGAAGATGACAGTGATGGCTCCCATATTGTAAATTTTGAAAAAATTAAAATAAAATGACAACAGCCTATGAAATTTCTGAGAGAAGTATGTGCTGCTTGCTGGTTGGTTGATGTGGTTAGCTAACTGCCCTGGGCCCTGTATTGGTTTTGCTCAATAGGAAATTGATCGTGAATTGCAGAAGAAGAAAGAGGAGCTGAATGCAGTGCGTAGGCAAGCTGAGGGCTTGTCTGAGGATGGGGCCGCAATGGCAGTGGAGCCAACTCAGATCCAGCTCAGCAATCGCTGGCGGGAAATTGAGAGCAAATTTGCTCAGTTTCGAAGACTCAACTTTGCACAAATTGTGAGTTGTTACTGGCAAACCCACGTATGTGTTTGCAACTACTACTCTAATAACAGAGGCCTACTAACAAAAAGAAAACAAAATCTGGGTGCAATTTCAAACTTCTAATATGCATTCTGAAAGTGAGTAGTTTCCCTTCACTTTGGGCTTCTGTAACACTAGCGGTTCATTTTTCAGATTAAAACTATAATAAATTAACAGGTCATAGAAAGCAGCCCCTTTGCCAAAAATGAAAAGCACATCTTAATTTTTTGCCACATCATTTCTTCATAACATTGGCAATGTGAATTTGTCAATTTATCATACATTTACTTTATTTCAATGTCTAAACCAAAAATATGTATCACTTTCCTGAGATCATCTCATGCTACTTTTACTTTTTTAATGTATATTGGTAAATAACAAATCTTTTGTGAATCATCTTATATCAACTAGCATAAGCCCTTATATCATTGATTTAAAGAACAATAATTTAGCCGTCATACCTGGCTTAGCTACTAAATGGGTGTAAAAGCTTTATTAGAAGAACTGGATGCCTAGTAAGATGGTTGATAATTGATAGATTGAAAAAAATACCAATTACTGTGACTACCGAAATATCGCACACCTGAAGAAAAAGGAACGGCTACTCTTCTTTAACAACTGGCTGAAAATTTTGTGATTATCTCTTTAAAAAAGTGATTAATGATCATAAGCGTGTTCTTCTTAGCCCTTTATCTGTAATAGGGTATAAATTATAGGAATTTTCTAAGGGATACATATTTTGTTTCTATTCTGAGAAATTGTAAAGTGAAGAGGAATGGTCACCACTCTGTAATTATGCAAAGATAGTGCTCCTCACAGAATCAGCATGTCAGAGTCTGGAAGGTAAGGCTTTATAATTATGTTAGGTTGAATCACATGAAACCAACAGGTAGCCAACCATTTTTGACCTATGTAAATGACAGTTTCATTTGTTTCAATCCTTAGATGAGACATTTTGGGGAATTTCTTGTGTGATATCGTTGATCCCATTTAACACGAAATATATTTAAAAATATTTCTAGGACAGTTAACATAACTATTTTATAAGCATATAATTTTGTTAATACTCTTATTAACTAAGGGAAAATATATTATTGTGACTTCTTTTTACATGTTAGAAAATTCCATGAATACACTGTTTTCTATGAAATCCAACATCCAATATCCAAAACTGAATATTCTGAGAAATTAGAATATAAGATATATTTAAACTATATTACATTTGAAGTTTGATTCTAGCTGATTGCATGTTTCAGCCTATTCTACATTTTAGATGTTATGAACATAATATATCATAAATCACTCAACCTTACACTAACAGAAAGCCTGTGTCTGTAGATACAAAATGAATTGAAAGTTTAAGGCAACCATAAAGAAAATTCAAGTAAAATATTTTTGCTTTGATTTCATAGGTCATTCAGGGAGAAGTCCTTTTCTTTGAATTATCTAACTAGTAACTGATTTTTCCATTCTAATTTCCCCTAAATCTCAACACATTCTATATGCAGGATTATAATTCTTTACAGCCTGGTCAAGGTAGGTTATTAACACTTTAGAGTTAAATAGACACCGGATCAAAAATCTTCATAAAACACTCACTTAAAATACCATTATGTAACTACACATAATGGGATCTCAACAATATTTGTAAAACATAATAAAATAATGATTGGTGAAATGAAGATATGTAAACTAGTATAAAAATTTTTAAATAATTTATAGTAAAAACACTAATTTTTTACTTTTAATATTTTTCCCACAAACCATTTCTTCTTTTTTCTATATCTGAAAGATTCAAAATTCTGAAGGTGCCTGGGTGGGGAAAATATTTTTATCTTAACTCTTGATTTTCCGTGATAACAGAAGCAATAACCATATGCATGAAGAATAATTAATTTAATGTTACAATTATATTTGACTTTGGATTTTAATTAGCCCTAAAAATGATAGATGATTAATTGATAGCTATGATAGATAGATCCAAGATTATATCCCGCCAATTACTAACATATATTTAAAAAACAGATTTCACATGTCCACTGGTCAGAGTCGTCTTTCCTAATTATTTTGCAGTGAGGCCATTTGAAATACCTACAAGCAAACACGTTAACCAAAAGTTACATTTGAAATAATCCTACAATGGCCATGATGTAGCACAGGTAGTCGTAGCTTCAAAATTGTTTACCTTCCTCTGCATTTCCCTTCTCTATTTCTCTCATCTTTCTTTCTCTCAAATATCCCTTTCTGTTCTCTTTAGATATAAACTTTAGACTTTATTTGGACTTCTTGATTTTCAGTTAGTCTTTCACATCTTAGCAGTGGCAATTCAAGATTGTAGGCAGTACTGTAAAGTGTTTAACATCTGAGGGCTGAGTTTAAAAAGTGGACTTAATTTTTCTTATTTCAGAGGTAAAGACTCAGAAATGGGCTAAGTAGTAAAAATTAGTATACTTTGGGGCTTACGTTCATGTCAGAGCTATATATGGCAATAGTAAATCTCAGAAAAAGTCTGGCACTTAATCTGAGGGAGCCATGAGACACCCTGGGCCAGAAAGGAGAGCAGAGCCAAGCAGAGTAGAGAGTATCTGAAAATGATGGTTCTCAGAACAAACCCAGAGACCATAAAGAAAGGAAAACAGACTGGGAGAAAACAGGTAAAATTTTTTCCCGTTATTCAGAATGTTGACTCCTCTGTCCTAATTAGAAATACAAGACATTTCTAATACAGTTCCAGTTGGCTTTAGAGACCTGGCTGCTCACTGAAGACCAAGTAAACTGAACACAAGGGATTTTTCTTCAGAAGGTTTTCTAGCAGCAGTATGGTCTAGTAAAGAGACCACGTCCTGGGATGAACAGCGCTGAGTATGAACCCCAGTGACCATCTGCTGGCTGTATGATCATGGGGAAATCGTTTTCAGCTTGATTTCCCTCATGACTGCAATGAGGATAAGGTTGTTTTTTGGTAATGAAATATAGTAATATTTGTAAAACACCTGCTGCATTATAGAGGCTCAGTGAATCAATTTTTTTCTTCCTTGTTCTATGTATAAGTTAATATTGGAAAAGAGACACATTATTTAAAAAATATATATATCTTTATAAGCCAATAAGAGAATTAGGCTCAGTATGTACCATAGGCTTAGCATGTTATTAACAACACATAGATATATTTTCTTCAGTGTAAATTACAAGTTAGATTTCATAATCCTTGGACAGATAATTTTGTCTAGAGTCAAAAATATTTGCAGGGAATTTCTTGTAAAGCTGGTGATTCTACCACTGAAGGGATAATTTTCCATAAACTTGTCAATAGAGCTCTATTTAAATTCTTATCTTCTACAGGAAAGTAAAGAAATAGATAAGAAATTTAAAGGTTTTGAAAATTCCTTAATAGAAAATTATACACAATTTTTATTAAGCTTAATTCTAGCATTTGACAGTTAACCCCTGAGAGCTCAAGTAAATGTAGCCACAAAATTGCACAATTAAGGTCCCACCACAACCCAGGGTTTGTCTGGAACTCCTAAGCAAAATAAACTCAGACTCAAATTACAATAGATATGAAAAAGATTCTTTTCATGAGTGATATTAACATAGGACAAAAATAAAAGGAGAATGTACCCTTGAAGAATTTCAAGATAAGAAGACAGTTAGAAAAGAACATTGTTTTTTTAATGTTCAAAAAAAAATTTTAAAGGATCGAATGGAATTCTTATAATAAAAACAGGCCATTTTAAATAGTGAATAGGATGATTTGAAAAATAAAAGTCTAGAACTTAATAACTCAAACAACTTTTTAAATAGTGGGTTCATTATAGAAAAAATAATTGAAAGATGCTGAGGAAAATTTTGATTTGCTAAAAAAAAAAATGAGAAAATATAGAGAATAGAATAAATAGTTCAAACATATATCAAATTGATTGAAAGTAGAGTGCCTGAGGAAGAGACAATATTTTACATAAGTGACTAACATTTAACAAAATTGAATAAATTTCAATTTATATGAGTCCTCAAATTGAATAAAACTCAATCAATCTGGAATAAATAAAAACTAGTTTACACCTAGCTAGATCTGAATGAAACTCAGTGATCAGGAAGGTATCATAAAAGCTACTGAGTACTAGCAAAGACAGAATACTTACAGGATGATGAAATTGATGGCAGACTTTTCATAAGCAATAGACTTTAGAAGGGAGTGGAGTAATCCCTTCAATGTGCCAGGCAAATTTTCAAATATCCCATAAGCTGTCATTTGAGAATTAAGACAAAATATTTTCAGACATACAATTATTTTCAGATAAACAAAAACAAAGAAAATTAATTACATACAGATTTTTGCTGAAAGAATTACTAAATAATATACTAGCGTAGAAAGGAAAATGAAGCCAGAAAGGAGCAAGCTATGTAAAGCTATGTAACTTTTTTCTATTTATAAAGAAGAAAAAAATTTTTAAAAAATCTTGTAATTGACTACTGAAATTGTGGCAAGTGCTGCAAATGAAAGCATAGAGTGCTGTGAGAATGTAGAAGAGATTTGATCCCACATAAAGGAAAGGCTTTTCTCTAGAAGGTAGCAAGAAATACAAGGTTTGTACCTAATGAGTTCAGTGTGAATTAGTGCTGATTATCACATTTCTGGGAAGGAAAATATGTAATAAACCTTTGGAATAGGCATACAAATATGATCTGTCCCAGGAAAGGGAACCAAAAAATATAAACATCTTAGTGGAAGAGGAAATGAAATGTCCCTTCTCTAATTACAACAACTCCACTTGCCCTGGATATGCCATAGTTTCAATTACCAAGTAAATAATGCTGATATTCAACATTTACTTCTTATTCAGCTTCTTATTTTGGATGCCTAACAGGTATCTCAAACATAACATAGCCAAGTCAAGAATAATGGATTTCCTCCCCTTCCTAATATTGGTTCCTACCAAGCTCTCTGAGTGTTAGTAAATTGCCCTTTCACTTATGTCAAAAAGAGGAATCACTCATGATTTTTCTTTTGTATTATCCATGTCATTCATTTCAAATCCTGTGACTCTGCCTGAAAAATACATCTTTAAGTGGACCACTCCTCAGTATCTGCATTGTAGCAACCTTGGTATATAGCACAATCATCTCTCACCTGAGTTACTTCAATAGACTCTAATTCTGGCTTTCAATTTTTTCTCACCTACACTATATTCTCCCCAGTGAGAGCCCTAGAGCTCCTAAAGAATAACTGAAATTCTATCAAGTCCCTGCTGCTCCATACCCTTTTCATGAAATCTTCTGAGCTTCTACGTGACTTGGTCCCTGCCTATCACCCCTACTACTCCAACTTCATCTCCCTTTTTTGCCTGTTGCCCATCAAAGAGGCATAAAAAGTTCTCCTCTGTACTTAAATACACCACCATCATTTTCATCTCAGGACTTTTGCACGTATTGTTTCTTCAAAGAATAGTTTCCACCTAGATTTTTACATAGGTGTTGTAACATAACTTAGTCATCTTGTCATTTAAGAACAATAAACATTTAGTAGAACTTTGATGTATAATCTGCACAGTTAATACTTAATAGGGTTTTTTTTTCTGTTCTAAAAATAATTTTATACTCCTTGTAATTACACATGCCGATTGGGAGTTTAAGATGATTGTTCAGAACATCAGGTTTTATTAGTTACTTTTGGAAGTGTGTATATTGAGAAAAGACAAAGTTCTTGAAACTTAACATCGAGGTAGTAAAGGGTGTTACAATAATGTACTGCAAAAGATAACTTTTACTACATCAGAGTAAATTATAAAAGGTATTTTAACAAAAGTAAAAGTACATATTTCAAAATACGCAAGTTCTTGAATAGTTGATAGAAAATGTATTTTGTTGGTAGATTCACTTTAAATGCCACAAGAAACATATTACGTAAATTAGTCCTTAAGTGAATTATTCTGTAAAATGAAAATATTTTTATAGAGTGAACATCCTGCCACTCACTTTTAAAAATTGTTTGAATTTGAATAGAATTTTACATCTACAAAGAGCTTTCACATACATTTAGTTTGATCCCACTAATAAACCCCTCAAGGAAGTATTATTTTCATGGACATTTTATAGTAAGAAAAATTAATTTAAATTAATGAGATTTGTCCAATGGCACATGTAAGAAATGGATGACATCAAACTTGAACTCAGTGCTTCCCAAAATACTGTATGGAGTATCGAGTGTGCAATTAAGTTTGAGAAACAATGAATTAAGTCTCTTTACTCTAGAACTTCTTGGGGCTTTTGATATGCAAGTGTGATTATGAATATCTATGAGGGGAATAGATCCTATAAACTTTCACTTTTGAATAGTTGCTGTACAAAGGGAAAAACTTCATTTTCATGATAGGATTCCTATTTCAGTGGTTGTGAAAAACTATTATTCTTCAGAAGAAAATAATTGGGAAAAACATCACTGTACCATTATACTTTTTGTTATTTTGGATTTTGTTAAATGAATCAGAGTTGTACAAGAAAAGTAATATCAGAGCTGACTGCCATCACCTGTGTAAAATAATGTCTGAACTTAGATTTGATAGCCAGTTATTCATTCTTGGTGTGTATTATCTCTTATCATATAAGGGTAACCAATTAATTTTGAGACTAAAATGAGGGAGAAACATATTCTTTGCATACTTGCCACACAGAATTTTTTTTCTCTTCCTTGAAATAACAACAAAGATTGTCAGCTGCCAATGCAAGATCCTTGGAGAATTTGGGCACATAAATAATTTTCTTATTTAGAGACAGAATGTTTTTTAGTAAACAGAGTTGTGAATATAAAGGAGTAATAATGGTTGCTAAGGGAAATGAACCAAGGAGATAGCTGCTTATAGAATTTTCCTCCTCCCAGCTTTAATTTTGTAATTAACATGTCACAAGAGTTAAGAAAAAAATTAGACAAGTTAATATTTTATGTTTTTCTAGGTTGTTTGTGATCATAATATTTTATTGCCATTTCTATAGCAATTTTTCTAGTCTCTAGTTTTGTAATAGAATTAATTTAATGGTTGCTTAGTAAATATGGTATGTTCAGCTAGAATAAATTTATAGGAAGTTGATGGACTGATTTATTCCCTCACCCTTCATTTCAAATGAATAGAAATTCTGAATAAATTGTAATTTTTTAAAAACAAGTTTTAAACACATAATTGAGCTCAAAATATATCATGGAACCTTTCTTCCCCCTAGGTGCCATAAATGAGCACATCAGTGCAGACACTGAACCTGCACTGAAGGTCTAATGGTTAGGAGAAACTTTTAAAGACTTTTTTAGTAGAAAATATGTGACCTTACAGAACATGTAGTGTAGAGATGTAAATTAAACCCCTCAAACAAAACCTTCAAGTTCTTCCCTTGGCATGTAGGAGGCAAATAGGTAAATCCTACTCACAAGCTCAATTCATCTGCCAAGGATTCTAGCTGGAGAAAAAATATCTTAAATGAAAATTAAAACTAAGTGTGTGGGATCTGAATTTTTACACTAACCATAAGGCTCAAGATTCCTGAACTGAGATAAACATGAAATTGGACTCATATTGGTGAAATCCTAAGAGCCTTCCCACAGGAAAATGCAATAAATTAATTTTTCAGGAGAGTCCCACAGACACAAAAACACTGAAGATTAGTTCACAACGAAATATTACAACCCACATGAAGAAATAATATATTGAGACTTAGAGTCATCTAATATAATGATCAAGAGAATTAGTGCCTCATGAACTTAAAATAAAAAATAAAAAAAAAACTATTGGATATTCTAAAGTAAATGTGTTTAAAATAATTACGGAGATAAAGGAATAAAATAAATATTAATTTATATAAACACTATGAAAATGCACAGGTATTTATGATGAAACAACATCAAATAAAACTTTTAGATACCCAAAGCTAGTCATTGAAATAAAAAAGTAAGTATATGTATTAACACCTAAATAAATAGAAAATTAGAAGATCATTCTGGTGAAATTATCAAAATATACCATATAAAAATATGGAAAACATGAAAGACTGAGAGAACAGAATAAGAAACTTTATGTCTAATATAATTTAAGAAGCAGAGGACAGAATACATAAGATAATATTTAATGATGGCTAAAATTTCCCAGAACTTAAAGAAGATATGAGCCTACAAATTGAATAAATGCTTTGGTATCTCAACCAGGATGAGTTAAAATAAATCTACAAAACATAGAGAATATATAAACAACTTAAAAAGGAAACAAGACATGTGTCAACAGGAATGGCTTATTTAATTGAAAGTTCTGATGATAAGTCAATAAAAAATCTCCAAAATTCTTTTTTATTACCAATGCACAATCAAGATTAGGCCACTATGTATAAAGTGGATCTCACCCATACTAGAAAACCTTTGATACTCTGTAATAACTTTTAAACTGAGTAAGAAATCCTTGGTTTATATCTTGCTTCTCTCCTTAAAGAGAACACTGACTAAATATTGATCCTCAGGATAAAGTAAATAATTCCTTTCTTATAGCATTAAGAAAGATAATGAAACACCAAAAATTCCTGAAGAAGTTCTAGAATAATTTTTTATGGTCACTGATTTGAAGGACAAAATGCGCATGCTTTGGTGTCCAGAGTTCACACTGCTAGGTGTGCTGACAAACCAAAACCCAAAAATGTAAGCTTTTATGAATTGGTAGTGCCCTACATACCTAAAAAAAGCAAATACAAATGTATTCTAGATTAACACTGCTTAAATCTAGACTTTAAAGTTTTAAGAACATGAGTATAGCATTGAAATAAAGTTCTAAGAACACTGAAATAGCAATTCATGAGAAACATGGCAATGGGATCCAACCCCCCAAGACAGAAAATAATGAATCGGATACAAAATGTAAAATAAATATGTTTAATATTTTTTAAAGATTTGCATTAAAAGAATTAGGGACAAGAGAATTAAAATTAACAATCGAGAAGATTTGAAAGGAATCACATAGAACTTCCAGAAATTGAAAAATGTAATAACTGAAAATAATTCAGTAGACAAGCGAAGCATCAAATTAGATATAACAGAAATGAGAATTAGAAAATTGGAAGATAGATAAAATAAATTACCTACAATGAATAGTGACCAGAATTTAGAAAGTGTGAAAGAAAAGGCAAGAAAGATAGGGAATGAGATGGTCAAATATAAAGAATTCCAAATAGAAAGAGAAGAAATTTAAATGCAGCTGAAGTGACAGATTACCTAGAAAGTCATGATAAGTATAATGACAGCTGCTTTTAGAATAGTGATAAAAGCTAGAAGGTAGTAGAATAATGTCTTCAAAAATGATGACAGAAAAACCACCTATGAACCTAGAATGATACAGAAGCTCTCCTTTAGGAATAACATTGAAATAGAGATCTCTTAGGACAATCAAAAACAGAGAGTTTACTAGTAGGAGATTCTTACCAGAGTCCTCAGGGTTGTTTCTTGTTTTGTTTTGTTTTAGAATTAGCCACTATTGGTGTTTATTCAGTTATCAGTCATTATATGTCTTTTCTATGTTAGTAAAAAATAAGTTCTGCAAACATTTTTAATCAAAAGCCTTCGTAATACTCCATGGCATGTATACACCTCAGGGATGATTTCTAAGCAGAAGGAGATGGAAGATTTAAGATCCAAAGAAGAATAATGAGCAAAGAAAATGCTTAAAAAATGGAAAAGCATGAAGAAATATTTGTTATATACATGAAATTATCTATTTCATGTATTCGAAAACAGAAAAACTGAAATACTGGACATCAATGGCAGAGTAGAGAAGAAGGTTGCTTGGAGTTCCTCACCTCACTTACCTCCTACCTTTCTGGATGTTCCTTCACAGCCTCTACTACTGATATCTCCTTCTCTCTTCTAATGTTGACATGCCTCAGTACTTAATCCTTGGACATTTTCCATTTTCTATCTATACTCCCTAACTTGCAGTTTTTATCCAGTCCTCTGACTTTAATAACCGGTATGCACTCATGACCACTACATTTTCATAATAAAACCACTGTCCTCCCCTGATCTACAGTGGCGACACTGCCCTTTCAAAGTTACCGGTAAAAATCTACCCTTGCTTTCCTTTACCTGTTGTCAACACAATAAGCAGAAACATCATTTGAAAATACAAATCAGGTGTATCAATCTGATCAAAAAGCCCCCATGGACGCCCATCTAGTTTTAAATGAAATCCAAAATCTTCATATGAATTTCAAAGGATATATAATTTGGGCCCTTACTACATCTCCGGCCTTATCTCAATACTTTAGCTCTTGTTCACTCTGTTCCACCTACGTCGACCCCTTTAATCTTCTTGAACATGGCTGGCATGCCCATTTTGCATTATGTGTTCCCTATGTCTAAAATTCTCTTCCCCAATCCCCATATCTCCATGGTCCCCACCATTTCTGCCTTCAGTTCTTTTCTGGAACGTGTTCTCAGTGAAACACGCACGCACGCACGCACGCACGCACGCACGCTCGTTCGTACGTTCGTTCGTTCGTTCGTCCGTCCGTCCGTCCGTTCGTCCGTTCGTTCGTTCGTTCGTTCGTTCGTTGTCCCTTCCTCATTTATTTTTCTGCATAAGATGCACTACCAGGAAAGTTATAAATATTTCCACTCTTATTGATTATCTCCTTCCCTATGATGAAAGATCCAAATATGCAGGAATTTTCATGTTTGTTTGTTTGCTGCTGTGTCCTCGAAACCGAAAACAGCAACTAGCAAGTAGTAGGTACGTAATATATATTTGTTGAAAAAAATGAATGGATTAATCAGTGATGAATAAAATCATTTAAAGTTACTTTTAATGTTCAGAAGAGCATGCAGAATTCATTGTGTATGGTAATTTTAGAGTAGCCACTAACCCAATTAATAATAGAGTATGAAATTTTTGTATTAGAGAAAGAAAAAATATATAAACTATTGAAAAAAATAATAATTCAAATCGGAAACTGAAGTTTAAGAACATTAATCGAATTGGCTAAAAATAGTAAATAACTATATTAACGCAAGATTCCCTTTTTCTGTTTATGAAATAAGATGTCAATTGCTATTTAGTATTCTTTTAAGTTTAAATGAATTCATCATTTTACAAAGATTTATACAATATGTTTCCACAGAAATATTACCTCTAATGACTGGCTCTAAATAGCACAATAAATTAAAGATATAAATAGGTTAAACCAGATTGACTGGTTATATTAAAATTCACAGATATTGTATTGTTAGGTTGTGGCTATGACCAGGTACATAATTCTGTTTGTTGTTCATCTTCTGAATTAAAGATACAGTAAAGGACTGCAGTCACAATTCAATTTGGTGTCATATATAAGTAATCATAAAATAAGGTTACTTTTCTTATAGTAATATACTATATAAAATTTTTCTGTCAAGTGGAAATTTAGCACAATGCTCAGGAAATATTCATGGTAAATATATTAATGATATGTGTTTTATAAATATAGATATAAACACAAAACTGAGTGATGCATTATGATATGTGCAGTTTTATTAAGTAATTTTATTAGTAAAATTAGAATAAATATAACTCATTTTGGCATAAAGTAACTTGTTTTACTAAAATTAATGCTCTCTTCCTTGGAAAGATAATACTTGAAAAATAATTACATTTGATAGAAATACTTTGGAACAATTTATTACTTCTCATTGTAAATAAGGACATTAAGTAAAGTTTATCTTAGTCTAATGGAA
Source organism: Pteropus alecto (assembly GCF_000325575.1). Lineage (NCBI taxonomy): Eukaryota > Metazoa > Chordata > Mammalia > Chiroptera > Pteropodidae > Pteropus > Pteropus alecto. Next base: position 884,488 of record NW_006435781.1, read on the forward strand.
ATAATTATGAATATCAGATATTTTGTTGTGAAATAATGGTTTTTCTGAGGCCACTGACTAGATTTTTACAAAGAGTATCTCTAATCCTTATAGCAACCTAAACAGACTAAAATTTGTCAAGCAACTTGCCTGAGTTCCCATAAAATCAAGAGCAAGGATTTTAACATCAGAATACAGTTTTAATTATTAAATCAACAAATTTGTTGATGTTGTCTCTTCAGTGATGGTGGCGGCATTGTTTTATTATATTTGTATCTTCCTTTTTAAATTTGTTTTTAATGAAAACTTCCTAATAATAACAATAAGGGTGCAATGAAATTGAAATTCCATACACTTACTGGGAATCTATAAAGAAATGCAAGTTTTATTTTGGATACATTGAATTCGTACTTCTTTTATTCAATAAAAATTTATCTAGTACTTTCTATGTGCCAGACAACACAAAACGTAAAATAACATTGGTGAGAATCCATAGCAATCACACAAAAGATGTGATGTAGGATAAATATAGCTCATACAATGAGGAGAAAAAAAGTACGAGAATTTATACACAGCAATTTGACCTCCGTTTGCACACAACAATAAAAAGTGTAATTTTCTTCAATCTAAATTTGCTTTCAAAATATGGAACACCAGCTGGAAGGGAGCTCAGATGGCTTCTACAGTGGGGTTGGAAATATCCTTCTGAGCATGCCCAGAACAACTGGTTAAAAATAATTAAATCACTGGCACCATCTGTGAATCATTCTGATTCTTCAATGATTACTTAAGACTCTCATTGTATGGAACATATTCTTAGAACAGATGAATAAAATTAATTCAAGTGTATAGCTTTCCTATCTTTGATTTCCACGAAACGAAAAAGGGTTACAATGTTTTCAAATTTGCTAAGTTATCTGATATTTCTTCTACCCTCCTTAATGAGCCAATGGCTTTTGCAATCTTAAAATGTATTTGGTTTTACTTTTGATAGTATGAATTCATTTAATCATGGAGATTTTAACATGCAACTTAATTTTGTTTAAAAACTCCATAATTTATACTCTTTCATTTATTTAATCTTCTGAGTGTAGTACTATCTTGTAGAGAACTAAATGAAAGTTCAAGATGATTCCATTATCAAATTCAATACTATATGCTATACTCGAGCAATTTTTAAAAATTTAAATGGCTACTTTAACACATATACAACAAAGGAAAGCTATATTTTGTGGTGCCTATCCATGGATAAAAGGTTCATGGATGTAAAATGAAAACCAATACTCCATATCTGTACAAATTTAAGATGTTTAGATTAATTTATAACTTAGAGGTATTATTAGCTGTTTAGCTAGATAGCAAAGCATGGGTGTTTATTGCCAGGATAAATTAATTGGGAAAGTTTTCAGGATATCTGTGCAAATAATTTTCCATAATGCTTTGTAAAATCTTAACTAATGGAATATCTGGGTGACAAAATGTAAATCAATCAATTATTTAATAAATACAGTAATCTATAATGTTATAACTCCTTTGTGATCTGTTATGTGTGGGTATATATAACTATATATACATATAAACTTATTTT
>NW_006435781.1:886110-909454 GCF_000325575.1 Pteropus alecto
TTATATAATTATAAATATTTGCATATATAAGTTTACTTTGTAAAATATACACTTTGCCTTTGAAAAATGCCTGCTAAACTTGCTCATCTAGATGTCAGTTTTAATAGTCTACTATCTATCTTTCACTAGTTCCGAAAGTTCTGTTTTGTATTTTCTGACTTTTTATTACAGGCATATAAAATAGCTGTAAATATATAAAAGGAAATAGTATTTAGGGTAATCAAAATCATGTTATTCGTAATTAGATTATACAATTTTGTAAATAGTATTATTATTTTACCTCGAGGTTATTAGTGTCTCTTCAAATTAAGAGCATTTAAATAAAGATAGCCTCATTTGTCAGGAAAAGAAATAGGAAAACTTTTCAGCTCAACTGAAACAATTTAGAATGCATTAGAAGAATTAATCATTTCGAAATTGGAAAAAAAAAAATCTGCCATTTTATTGATTCATTCATACCTTAGCTAAATATCTGCTTTGTCTCAAGCATTTTTCTCATTAGTTCTTTTTATTTTAATTAGATTTTTATAAATTGAACTCTTAAGATTCGTCAATATATATCTAACATTGAGTGCTCTTGTATAAGAGCACAATTTTACATGACTCTTCAGTCAATTAGGTGTGTAGTAAAGGCCATCATGTTGTTTTAGATTATAATGTCGAATTCTTTCAAAATATATTCATTCTGCTTTCTTAAGCATTTCATCTTGGTCTATGCTTCCATAAGTTCAGAGTCAATGAATAATATATGCTTCCTTACAGCTTTGAAGTGAAAACAGTCTGTTATGGTAAAGCCAATTGGGAGAAGCCATGACTACTCATAAATAGGTTATATAAAGATTTTATTTACCACTGCAAACTTTATCTTTTTGCTTCTATTTAATGCTAGTTCAGGGCTCTGTGTAATTATTTTAAATATTATTTTAGCAGTACAATCAATACAAAAATATATTAGGAAAACATTAGTGTTCTCCATTTTTTCCCACTGCTAATTCCACTCCTGAAATAATAAATACTTATAATTTAGTATTACCTTTTTATACTATATTCTATGCTTCTTAACTATAAATATTATATAAATATAGAGGTACTTCCCTCTTTTTAAAGATTTTCCCTCATTCTCTATATGAATATTAAAGAAACAGTCCATCAGGGACATTTTTCCAAGAAGTGCATACATATCTGATGTATCCTTTTTAAAAGACTTAGGAGTCAAAATTTCCATCATTTTTCTGCATTTCTGGATTATTAGATCATGATAAGAAAAGATAACCTGTAAAATCTCTATTTTTATATTTTTAGGAAGTTTTCTTTGTGATTATGTAATCTTTTTATTAAATTTCTTGGGGTAACATTGGTTAATTGATCTTTTTAAATGTCCCTATAATATAAAAGAAGAATGTGAATTTTCATTTTATACAAAATATGGATTAAATTTAACTTGTTGGTTTAAAAAAAATTCTGTGTTTGCTTTTTGTTTTTTGTTTTTTGTTTTTGTGTTTTTTTGTTTTGTTTTTGGCCTTACAACAAATTCTGGAAGAGGCATATGGAAGCTACCAATTACAGCTGTGATTTTTATTACATTCTCCTTTTATTTCTAGTAATTTTTGCCCTACGTCGAATGCAGCCAAATGTTTGGAGCATAACCATTAATGACTTTATTTTTTTGGTTAAAAAATGATGATTCTCTCTTTATCATTGCAATACTTCTCTTGGACCCATTTGGCCTGGAATTATACTTCATTTGATATTATTTTGATTCTAATTTTTTACATATTATTTTCCTGGTGTAGCATTACCTATCATTACATTATACACAATTATGACCTTGTTTTTTGATGTTTCTTTTCTCATAAGCAGATTAAAGATGGATTGTGTATTTTAATCCATTCTGACAATATTTCATCTTTGAATGGGGAAATTTTACCATTACTATTGTTATGGTAACTCCTTCCATCAAATTTTATTATTTTATTTCCTCCTGTCCCTTGTCCATCATTTTGCAATTCATTATTTTTTTTGCACACTCTACTACATCCCTCACCTTACTGTAAGTAATTTAGAAGTTACACTCTGCTTTTCCATTTACTAGTGCTTATTTTTTAATTTTTAACAATTTTAACTCTGTATTTCTGTAGTTTTACACCAAAATTAAATAAGAACATTGTTCTCTCTTCCAATGTGATTTACCCAGCAATTCTTCATTCTTTCCAAGATGAGATAAAATCCTTTAAAGACCAATGATTTATAATTTTAGTTTCAAATTTATAGTTTTCCCTTACAGTGTTAACTTATCTAGTTCAGTTAGTCATATTATCACTCAGATTACACTTAAATTATCATTGTTCCATTAAATTTAATGAAAACCTGACAGAGTATATTGTTCATCAGTTTCTTTTTACTCTTTATTTCCCTGTCTAGAAATCTTTATCATACTTTATCTTTCATTTAGTTGGAATACTTGAGAAATTCTCTCATAAAAAGTACATAGGATGCATACTTTTTTAATAGTTGTATTTTCAAAGTGACCTTTTGTGCTCGTAGTGATGGATTCTTTGGATAATAATAGTATTCTTGAAACTTCTTTTTTAAGTATCTAGGTCTTTATTATTTTTTTCATTTTATATTAATTTCGGTATACAGTATAATGGTTAGACATTTATATAATTTATGAAGTGATACCCTCAATTACGGCAATGCACATAGCCATTACAATACTATTGACTATATTCCCTATGCTGTACCATACATCCCAGTGACTGTTTTGTAACTACTAATTTGTACTTCTTCATCCCTTCAACTTTTTAACCCAGCCCTTAAGCCCCCTCCCCTCTGGCAATCACCACTTTGTTCTCTGTACCTGTAAGCGTGTTTTCATTTAGTTTGTTCATTTCTTTTGTTTCTTAGATTCTGTATATAAGTGAAATCATACAGTATTTATCTTTCTCTGATTTATTTCACTCAGAATAATACCCTCTAGGCACATCCATGTTGTTGCAAATGGTAGGACTTCATTTTCTATGGCTAAGTAATATTCCATTGTTTATCTGTACCATGACTTCTTTATCCAGTCGTCTACTGATGTGCACTTTAGTTCCTTCCATATCTTGACTATTGTGAATAACACTGTTGTGAACATAGGGGTCCACAGATGTTTACAAATTAGTGTTTTGGTTTTCTTTGGATAAATTCCCAGAAGTACAATTGCTGGGTCAAAAGGTAGTTATATTTTTAATTTTTTGAGGAACCTCCAGACTGTATTCTATAGGGGCTCTATTAATATGTAATCCCACCAACAGTGTATGAGAGTTCTCTTTTCTCCACATCCTGGCCAACACTTGTTGTTCTTTGATTTATTGATGATAGCCATTCTGACAGAGGTCAGGTGAAATCTCATTGTGGTTTTAATTTGCATTTCTCTGATGAATAGTGACCTCGAGCATCTTTTCATATGCCTATTGACCATCTGCATTTCCTCTTTGGAGAAATACCTATTCAGATCATCTGCCTATTTTTTAATTGGATTGTTTGTTTTGTTGTTGTTGAGCTGTATGGGTTCTTTATAAATTTTGGATATTGATCCCTTGTCAGATGTATCATAAGCAAATATTTTCTCCCATTCAGTAGGATTTGTTTTCGTTTTGTTGATGGTTTCCTTTGCTGTGCAAAAACTTTTCATTTTGATATAGTCCCATTTGTTTATTTATTTATTTATTTTTTATTTTAGTTCCCCTACCTGAGGAGATACATCAGAAAAAATTACTAATAACTATATGAGAGTTTACTGCCTATGATTTCTTCTAGAAATTTTATGGTTTTGGGTTTTATTTTTAAGTCTTTAATTCATTTGAGTTTATTCTTCTATATAATGTAAGAAAGTGGTCCAGTTTCATTTATTTGCATGTATCTGTTCAGTTTTCCCAGCACCATTTGTTGAAGAGACTGTGTTTATCCCATTGTATAGTCTATCTCCTTTGCCATAGATTGAAAGGCCATATAAGCATGGATTTATTTCTGGGCTCTCTATCTTGTTCTATTGATCCACATGTCTGTTTTTACACAAGTAGCATGATGTTTTAATTACTATAGCCTTGTAGTATAGTTTGATATCAGATAGTATGATATCGACTACTTTGTTCTTCTTTCTCAAGATTGCCACGGCTATTTGGATTCTTTTATAGTTCCATATAAATTTTTCGATTACTTGTTCTGGTGCTCTGAAAAATGCCATTGGTATTTTAATAGGGATTGCACTGAATCTATAAATTGCTTTGGGTAGTATGATCATTTTAATGATGTTGATTCTTGCTACCCATGAGCACAGTATACGCTTCCATTTATTTGTATCTTCTTCAATTTCATTTTTCAATAACTTATTTTTCAAGAACGGGTCTTTTACCTCCTCGGTTAACTTGATTTCTAGGTATTTTGTTGTTTTCGATGCCATTCTAAATGGGATTGCTTTTTAATTTCCCTTTCTGATAGTTCATCATCGGTGTATAGAAATGCAACCAACTTCCGAATGTTAATTTTATATCCTGCTATGTTACTGAATTCATTGATCAGTTCTAACAGTTTTTTGGTGGACTCTTTATGGTTCTCTATATATAGTATCATGTCATCTGTAAACAATGACAAATTTACTTCTTGCTTTCTAATTAGGATGCTTTTATTTTTTTTCTTGTCTGATTACTATAGTTAGTACTACCAATACTATGTTGTATAGAAATTGTAGAAGTGGGCATCTTTGTCTTGTCCCTGATCTTAAGGAAAACATTTGTAGCTTTTCCCCATTGAGTGTGATGTTGGCCGTAGGTTTGTCATATATGGTCTTATAATGTTGAGGTCTGTTCCCTCTGTTCCCACTTTGCTAAGTTTTAATCATAAATTAATGCTGAATTTTGTAGAATGCTTTTTCTGCATGTATTGATATGATCATATAATTTGTATCTTTCAATTTGTTAATGTGGTATATCACTTTAATTGATTTGCTGATATTAAACCAAAGGAATAAATCCAACTTGATCATGGTGTACGATCTTTATAATGTATTGCTGCATTCAACTGGCTAATATTTTGTCGAGGATTTTTTAATCAGTGTCCATGTTCAATGTTCATCAAGAATATAGGCCTAGTTTTTTTTGTTTTTTTGGGTTTTTTTTTTTTTTGGTAATATCTTTGTCTGGTTTTGGAATCGGGAATGTCGGCCTCATAAAAAAGGGGAATCTTCTCTATACTTGAATTTTTTGGAATAATGTGAGAAAAATAGGTGTTAATTCTTCTTTGAATGTTAGGTACAATTCATCTATGAAACCATCACATCCAGGACTTTTGTTTTTTGGAAGTTTTTAAATTACTGATTCGATTACTGATTGTCCAATTCGTTGGCACGTAATTGCTTGTGGTGTTTTCTTATAATCTTTTGTATTTCCGTAGAGTCTGTACTTCTCCTCTTTCATTTCTGATTTTATTTACTTGGGTTTTCTCTCTCTTTTCGTTGATGAGTTTGGTTAAAGATTTACTAAATTTTTTATCCTTTCAAAAAATCAGCTCTTGGTTTCATTGATCTTTTGAATTATTTTTCTAGACTCTATTTCATTTTTTTCTGCTCTGATCTTTATTATTTCCTTTACTCACTTTAAGAAGTGTTTGCTATTTTTTTTCTAGTTCTTTTAAGTGTAAGGTTAAATTGTTTATTTGAAATTATTCGTGTTTCTTGAGGTAAGTCTGCATTGCTATGAATTTCCCTCTTAGGACTGCTTTTGCTGTGCTCATAGATTTCGAGTTGTGTTTTCATTTTCATTTGTCTCTAGGTATCTTTTGATTTCTTCCTTGATGTCATTGTTAACCCATTCATTGTTTAGTAGCATGTTATTTTGCCTCCATGTGTTTGTATCTTTTTCAGTTTTTTTTTTCTTGTAGTTGATTTCTATTTTTATACCTTTGTGGTCAGAGAAGACATCTGATATGATTTCAATCTTCTTAAATTTATTAAGACCTTTATTTGTAGCCTGACATGTGATCTATCCTAGAAAATGTTCCATGTACACTCGAGAAGAATGAATATTCTGGTGCTTTGTGATGAAATGCTCAAAATATCAATTAAATCCATCTGGTCTAGTATGTCATTTAAGGCTGCTGTTTCCTTGTTGATTTTCTTTCTGGAAAATCTGCCCATTGGTATCAATGGTATATTAAAGTTGTCTACTATGAATGTATAATTGTTGATCTCTCCCTTTATGTTGGTCAATAATTGCTTTATATATGTAGGTGCTCCTATGTTGGGTGTGCATATGTTTACTAGAGTTATGTATTCTAGTTGTATTGATCCCTTTATCATTATGTAATGCTTGTCTTTTCTCTTACTATAGCTTTTGTCTTAAAGTCTATTTTGTCTGATGTAAGGATTGCTACCCTAGCTTCTTTTTCATTCTGTTTGCATAAAATGTTTTTTTCCATCCCTTTACTTTCAGTTTATATGTGTCATTTGATCTGAAGTGGGTCTCTTGTAAGCAGCATATGAATCCATTCAGCTACCCCATGGAGCATTTAATCTATTTCTATTTGAAGTGATTATTGATAGATACACAGTTATTGCCATTTTATTATTATTCATATTTATGTGGTTATTTTCCCCTTTCTTTTAGCAGAAGTCCTCTTAACATTTCTTGTAATACTGGCTTGTTGGTGATGAATTTCTTTAGCTTTTTCCTGTTTGGGAAACTCTTTACCTCACTTTGTATTTTAATTGATAGCCTTGCTAAGTACAGTAGTCTTGGCTGTAGATTTTTGGTTTTTTATCACTTCAAATATTTCATGCCAATCCCTTCTGCTCTGCAAATTTTCTATTGAAAAATCAGCTGACATTCTTATGGGAGCTCCCTTGGAAGTAGCTGCCTTTCTCTTGCTGCTTTTAAGATCCTTTCTTTGTCTTTAACCCTTGTCATTTTAATTATGATGTGTCTTGGTGTGGGCCTCTTTGGGTTCATCTTTCTGGAAAATCTGCCCATTGGTATCAATGGGATATTAAAGTCATCTACTATGAATGTATAAGAGTTTGGAACTCTTTGCATTTCCTGGACTTATATTTCTATTTTCTTTGCCAGGTTAGGGAAGTTTTTTGTCATCATTTCTTCAAATCAGTTCTCATTCCCTCGCTCTCTCTCTTCTCCTTCTGGTACCCCTAGGATGCCAATGTTGGTGTGTTTGATATTGTCCCAGAGGTCTGTTGAGCCTGTCTCATTTTTATTTTATTTTATTTTTCGCTGTTCTAATCAGGTCTTTTCTGCCACCTTGTCTTTCAACTCGCTGATTCAGTCCTCTGCTTCATGTAATCTACTGTTGATTCCTTCTAATGTATTCTTTATTTCAGTTATTGTATTCTTAATTTCTGACTGGTTCCTTTTTTATGATTTCTATGTCCATTTTTATGCTTACTATCTCTATGTTGAAGTCCTCACTGAAATCATCTATTCTCTCCCTAAGTTGATTAAACATCCTTATAACCAGAGTTTTGAACTCTGTCTCTGATAGGTTGCTTCCCTCCATTTCATGTTTTTTTCTGGAATTCTCTCCTTTGTTTCATTTATGTCGAGTTTCTTTTCTCATTTTAGTTGCATCTCTGTTTGTTTCTATGTATTAGGAAGATTTGTTATATTTCTCAGCCTTGGCCAGGTGGCCTTACATAGTAGGTGTCCTATGTGGCCTAGTAGTGCAGTCCTACTGATCACCTGATCACCCTGTTCCAGGGGCTCTGGGTATGTTCCTCATGTGGGTCGTGTGTGTTCTCCTGTTGTAGCTAAGCCTTGATTGCTATTAGCACATCAGTGGATGGCATTGACTCTTGAGCTGACTGGCTGTGGGGACTGGTCACACCTATAGGGTATGAACTGCCATGTGGGGCATGACCCTAGGGAGCGGAATTTGCCCCAACAGGCTGATGTACCTGTTGAGGCCACTTTTTGGGTGTGCCGCTAATGGGACTATTCAGGTGGTGTTCTGGGTGTGTTGGTTCTGGGGCTCCTTGGTGGGGGCTTCCATGTAGGTTAAGTTCAGCCACTGCCTTTGATTGTTCGGGGCTACCTGGTAGGCGTTACAAAGAAATCCATAAATGGTCACTGTCTGTGCTGGATCTGGAGGCAAGTGGGAGAGACCACACTACAAGCTGAGGTCCAGTTACCCCCAGTTCCGAGCCTGGGGTGGTTTAGTAAAAGGACCAGTGCATATTAAGGCCTGAGGCTGCCTGCCAGCCACTCTTAAGACTCCACAGCTGGAAGAGCCTTTGGGTGGTTTGTGATTTGTGTAACGTGAGGACCCAGGGAGTCACCAGGCTAAAGCGAGCAGATTTTTCTGGCCAATACAGATTCAGATTTTGTGCCAGTGCTGAATCTTCAGCTTCCTATTAATGTCTCAGATTGCAGCTAAGCCAGCTGCTGGCTACCTTGGGCCCACCAATACCTGAGATCTGTTTATGAAATACTGTAGCTCAGGGTGGGGTTTGTTTCCTGTCACTGAAAGTCTCTCCATGGATTCACGGTCTTTTTGAGCTAAGGGATACTGTTTGCTATTGAATTCTTGGCCCAGGGAAAGCACAGAGTGGGGCTGGCTGCTTGGCAACAGGCCCACGGTGGTTAATTTGTGGGTTGGGTTGGGTGGGATCTCAGTGAGACATGGAGTGGAGCCAGCCTATCTCACTTGGCCAGTACAGCTTCAGAATTGGCCATGTGGAGGGAGAGTTCAATAAGGAAGATGGCACCCTGACAACAGACCGATGGTGGCTGTTCCTCCAGCCTTTTCCCTGGCACCACGCAACTCAGTCCCTCCCTGTACGTCTCTTGCGCCTCTTGAGCTGCTTACCCTCCTCCAGAGTCCAGAGTGAGTGTCTGCAAGCGAGCAAGTCTGTGTGTGGGCCTTTAAGGGGAATGCCTGGGTTTTTAGGTTCCTTTCATCTCACCTGGAGCACCAGAATCCCCACTGATTTTTACAGTCAGATTTTGTGGGAACTCTTTTTCCCAGGATTGGAACCTTGGGCTGTGGAACCCCTGTGTGAGCTAGAATCCCTTGTTCCTTCAAGTGGACCTCTGCAGCTGCGCTCTTCCTCCCGGTGCTCCACTGTCACATGTGGGAGTGGGACCAGCCTGCCTGGTGTCTCCTTCTTCTACTGGTCTTGATGTAGCTTTTCATTATATCCTCAGATATCAGGTTTTTTGTGCTCTAGTGTTATCTTTTTAATGCTTCTCATTTCATCTTTATTAAACTCTCTTCTGTTATTACTTATATGGACTCTCAGCTTTGTTTCCCGTTTTTAATCCTGTGTGTCTTTTGAAATGGTCTGTGTTCTTTTTGTCATGCTTAAATTAAAGGTTGCAAAATTTCATAGCATAAATGTAAATCAGGTTTGGGAATTCCACTATATAATGTTGATTGAGAAACAACAAAGATAACGAGAGTATTTTTTTCTGGTGAAAATAGGTTACCAACTCAGAACCTCCCAGAATAAGTATGTATGGTGTAGTATCTTGATTTCATGAACAAAAGATGGGGATTAAGACTGCACTTAGGCATTGGTACATCCACTGTCTAGTAAAGCCTGCATGAAGCAAACCAGGAGGTTCCTGGGTCAAATAGACCTTAAATCAATTGTCTCCCACAAATCACTCCACATACACACCTGGTAATCATTATATCCACAGTTTCTATCCTAGATTGTGCCACAGATTCACCTATCTTTTAAAAACCACCAGTTCATGATCTTTCTCCACTTGTACCTCTTTTTCTATAATTTGAGTCCCTGATGCACATATTCTTCTAGATTCTAGTAGTTAGGCATGGCTATTTTGGATGTTGTGTCTACTTAGCTATAAGGAAGAAAAACCTTTTATATATGAGGTAGTAGTCTCATCATCTCAACATTTCCATTTCGTTTGTATGTACACACACATGCACACATACTCATATACATATATACATAAATTAAACTTTTTACAGATAATCATGCATACTATATAGTTCACAATAGGTGCTTTTATTAGTTAGCTTCGTCAGAGTTGAGTGTACTTAGATATTGAGGTTATGTGTATCTGAAAACAACATATATTAGCAGTTTAAGGAAATCAGATGTAGCATGAAAAATAGATTGAATCTTAAGCTTTTGACATTTTAAACTGGATTTAGTAGGCAGTTTAAATCACCTTTGTGATGAAAACTATCAATCTAGATATTCTACAATTGTCTGATATAGTGCTAGTGTTGATATTTTTCATCTGAAAATGAAGATCTTAACTTTTTCATTGACCTTATTATTAAAAATTGAACACTGTGCTATATTTTAATCTTATCAGCAACTAAAATTTTAGTTTTATTTTCTTTTAAATACTTTAGATTTAAATTTAAATAGTCACATGTGGCTAAGGACTACCATATTGGACAATGCAGTTACAGGCATCTGCACTATCACATTTCTAATAAAAAAAAAAAATCTCATTCAAAAGCAGAATTATGGAACATGCATATTTAGACATAAATACTTAGTTGCCTCATTAAATTATCTACATAAATGATGGCCAGATTTTCTGAGACTTTTCTGTGCTAATTTTCTTATTAAATTAAATATATGTATATACATATATGTGTGTTCATTTTAACATGTAAACATATTTTTAAAATCCTTCTATATTCCCAAACTGATATATTGAGATAGCTTGCTATCAAAAATACATAAACTGGTTATATAAAGTAAAAGTTTTATATGATGAGTTTAGGAAGAGTTAGCAAGGATTAAAAAGATTTCTTGACTGCAAATCTTCCCAGACATTTCAATTTGCTAATAGGCATTGTGGACCTCCATGAAAGGACTAAAATTAATATCTCCTAAGATTATCTGTATAAAAATATGCCAATAATTATCTCATTTTTCTTCACATATAATGAGTTACATTAATATCTGAGAGGCAACTGAAGACTCAAGATATGTATGTGTAATAGCATTTAGCTAATGTTCATTAAATTGGAGAAATGTCACATAGTTAAATCACAAATACCTTTTAAATATATACCAATGAAGATTATATCAGAAATGAAGAAAATATTTCTGTTTGGGTTCTGGGAGTCCCAAAATGGAAATTATATTACTGCTGTAGACCCGAGTAATTCTAGCTAAATATCTATTTTTAAAAACTATCCTTTTAAGCTGATAGTTTCTTCATTCATTTATTCAACAAATATTTTTGATATACTGCTATATGCCAGATACTATGTATAGTCTTTGCTGCATTTATTTTACATTGTAAGGCACCTAGGGTATATAACCTTATTTATTAAATTATCATGTTATTTGACTAATGACTTCTTAGAAGGTAGGCTATATATGTTGGTACATCTGTGTTGGTGCTTACCTTGATGGGAACCAAAGCCCTTTCATTTCTTCAATAGGCCATACTTAGTGACTATAATTCTACCAAGATACTAATTTATGTTAATTCATTGAAAATCCTTATTAAAATGCAGACGTTATCATATGAAGGATAATACTTTAAACCACTATAAGCCATTAACACATTATTGAGATTCAGTTTATCAGTTTAATTAGATGGTACTTTAGTGTGGCCTTGAGGAATTAGGTAAATTTGATTGTGTGGAAGAGAAGAATTAACAGGAGACAGATCAATAAGCAGGTCCAGCCAAACTCTTTATACAGGACACTATTTATGCCTGGCCTCATAGAAGTAAGATGTACTTAAAAACTATCAAATCCAGCTTCACCAACATATCTCTCACTGACAGCCTGCCCTGCTCCAAAACTTTATTCAAATTTTAGAAAATAACTAATATAACTATAAAGGATGATTTTCTGCAGTATTTTACCATGATTATTTTGTGTATTTCATGTGTTTTCATCTTTTTTAAAAAACAAAAGAGGTAAATTATAAGCTCAATACAATTTGTTAATCAATTACTTAATGATCATTCCAGGATGTGTCCTTCCCTTGTTTGTTTCATAGCTTGACTGAGGTAGTTTTCTGGATGAGGTTATACGGGGTAGGGAAACCTAAGAGCAAACACTGTCACATTGCTATTTTCTCTATGTAAGATCATAACCAATCCATTCAGACTTATCGGGCTTATTATTCAAGGTCTTTCTGACCAGTGACTTAATTAAAAGCATTCAAGGCCACGTACTGTCAGACTGCTAGTATTGCAAAACAGTGAACAGGAAAGAGTAACCCATATCTATCTCACGTGTGTCATATTCTTTTTATATGCTTTGTTATTTGGGTCTTTTATTCTCTCTATGGATTAATGCAGTATTTTTTTTTTTTTTTTTTTGCCAAATGTTCTTATTTGATTTGCCTTTTTAGGCTTATAATTACTAGAAGTGATCAAGAAATAAATAAAAATAGCCTAAACTGGCCTTACTGCAATGGTCCCTAGAAGGAAACTTAAATGTCTCTCTCTGAAGACTTGTATGACTAGGAGAGAGATATACATGAGTAAGATAACTTAAGCCTTACCCTTTTCCATGTCACTTATGACCCATCAGAAGCTATACAAAGCCTATAATACTATTTAGGATTTACATGCCATTGTATTATTATTTTTAAATAATATTTAAGAATGTCCTTTCAAAGAAAGATAATCTGATATAAATTAACAGATTTTCATAGCGTGGCTTACTTTAAATCATTAACAAATAATTGTTTTATTTTGAAGGTTTGGCACATCTTTTCTATTACTAACTAGAGTAAAATAAGAAAAAAAAAAGGCTCCATCACTATGTTACTTTTTTGTCTGGAAACCAGTCTGCTTTTGTCAGTTAGACTTTGAAGGCATTGACATATCTTTTATATACCATATTTATACTAGATATAGAGGTAGTTTTAAGGAATACATCATAATAATATGGCATATAGCATATTTTCCTTCTTCAGTTTCTTTCTTCTCATAACTCATAAATGTGCCAGTAATCACAACCCATCTGAAACTTTTATATTGAAGAGAGAGAAGTCCTTTCAATCATGGAGAAAGACATTTTGTTTTAAAAACTTAGATATAATGCACCATTTATTTCAAAACAGGATTGCCTTCATTTCATGTGGTTATGTAGCCCTTCAAGAAACAAATTTTAAGTAATAAAAAGAATGTGATAACTAAAGTTTCCCCCCCAAAAAAAATTATTTTGGAAATAATTTATGACTGATACCTATATCTATTTACATAGTTCAAAATCTCAAAATTGTTTTTATCTTAACTTTAAGTATTACAAATAGTAGTTTTGTCTTATAATAATCCTTTTTAAGCATCAATTGAGTCTTTTATTTCTTAATATAAATAGGTACTTTGAGGCTTTCTTTCACATCTCTTGATTTTCATTCCCAGAAAATGAGGATAGTGTATTCTTTTGGGTATATGTCATTAGAAGGGAATATGAACAGAGAAATAAAATAAATTAGTATGGCTAGAACACTTCCTTGCTAATGATGCATGAAAATCTATAATGATATAAGGTGGTAAAGAACATTAACAAAAGCAAGTTGATTTTCAAAAGGTTAGACGGCATTTGTACACATCAGAATTCAGAAGGATATAATTATTCAAGGCAGAGTTAATGAAATTCAAATGAAAAGTCAAAATCTGAATATGAGTGCATGGATTTTACATAAAGAAGAGAAAATGAACATGATAATTCCAATTACACTGATTTTTAAATAGCTGTCTGAAATTTTTATTAAGCCAAACTACAAGTCATTCAATGGATATAGTTTATTTATTATAGACCTGCATGACTGTGCCAAAAGGAATGATATATTTTTAGAAGTGGATAGTAAATGAAATCTCCAATTGTCTGACTCTCTTAATTAAATTTTAGCAGTATATTATATATGAAAATTATGATATATTTCTCAATATAAAAATTTATTTGTATATATCTGTATATAAAAATCTATTAAAACTTTATAATAAATGAGAATATTCAAAATTTATGAAACTGAGTTTTCTAGAAAATGACAGTTTCCCAATGATGTCAAAAAGTTATTTTGAAATATTTCTATTTTTCATAAAGATTCATAGGATTATTCCTTAGGTTTTTCTATTCAGCTGATATGTACCACTTAATTTTTCCTATCTATGATGACTGGATACTAAATATCATAATGATAGGAGGAGCTAAATCTTCCAATAGATAAGTCTTTATTAAATGTATAGTATGTGTGATATTAACCTTTTAACTTAGAAAATACAGCTGAGTCCATACCCACAGGTAATGGTAACCAGAAGTCATTTAGGAATTATAGGCATTCTAATTTAACTTATTGTGCAAAAGAAAAAATAGAAGATAATTCATTTATTAATAGTTTAGGACAGCAAATATTGCAATTTTTCTCAAGATATTCTCTAAAGTGATAGAATATACCTTTCTATCTCTTTGTTTGCTTTCATTAACCAGTAAGTATTAATATTTCTAAATGGGTTGGGGAATCTCATCATGCCATGTCTGAGCATGAAGTGAATAGAATATGGCATAATTAGACTATGTATTTCCTTGAATTGACACCCATTGCTCTAAGACTTAGCTATCATAGTCCTGAAAATAATCACAATGTGCATATAAATAGATATACCTTACCAGCAATACACTGGCTAATGATTCTTTGAAAGATATTACCATCAGGTTAGTAAAGACTTTATCTTTAAGAAAATGAAAAGCAAAAATGGTTTTTAGAACCAGATACAAAATTTTAATTATTTGAAAAGTTCTAGATTTGAATAGATACCACTCTAATCTTTCTCTTTTTCCATCTGCATCATGTCAAGATTTCTGCCTTCAACATCACTAATTCTGTCCTCCATCTGATCAGGTCTATTTCCTAAGCTCGCTATTTCATTCTTCATCTCTTTTATCAATCATGCAGGATATAAAACTGAAAGCAAAAAATGAACAAGACAAATAAAAACTCATAGACACAGACAACAGTTTAGTGGTTACCAGAGGGAAAGGGGAGGAGGTAGGTAAAGATAAGGAAGGTCAAATATATGGTGACAGAAGGAGATTTCACATGAAGTGGCAAACACAATGCGATATACAGATGACGTATTATAGAATTGTACACTCGAAACCTATATAATGTTATTAACCAGTGTCACCCCAATAAATTTAATTAAAAATAAATGTCACATAACATTACCCTAAAAGAGATTTCCTTGAAAATATAGGAAAAATATTTTTTCTATTGACATGCATATTCCTTGAATATGAGGAAAAGAAGTACATGAATCAATATGCAATAAAAGAACCAATTAATGACATATATAATCAAGTAGTGTAAAACTCAACAAATGAGAAGCCAGAGGACCATGTGCTCTAGATCTTACAGCCCTGGTTTAGTCTTGTGGCTGATGCCAAATCTTACTTCTCAGACACAGCACTCCAGAGTTACTTATTTTTTAAAAATCTCACTTTTATATAAAGTTCCTCAATGCAAAATGAAATATCATTAGCCACAAACATCAAAGAATTGGAAATTTGGGTTTTAATTTGTACTTCAGGAAATTAAGTCCAAGGCAATAGTCCAATATGAGTTTATTTTTAATACCTCTTTATTGTATTTAACTGTTCAGTTAAGTTCCTTGCCATCTACAATCCATAATTATTATATCTCTGTGGCACTGATATGAATTCAAGACAGCTGAGAGCATCCCAAATGTAGGTAATGAAGAGCTAGAAAACTACATGTTAAAAGGAAACAGAAAGAAGATATAAAGAACTTAGAATCATTTTCCTTTTAAGAGGATGATAACAGATATCAAAACCTTTTGGAACTCACTGATTTTTTTTTAAATGAAACTCATATATTTTCTAAATATTTTGAAAATATGTCCCACTTTAAAACAATCCTTTTTGTTAAACAAAAATACATACATACACACACACACACACACACACACACACATATGAGAAAGAGAAACTACTATTTTTCTTCTACTCAATTCTGTCCCTAATAACAAAAAACACTATTCTTTAAAAACATACAGGTATAAAATATATGTAATTAAAAAGAAAGATAATTATGCTATAAAAATAATATAGGAAATAATCTTGTTTCAGATAATTGTAGACCTATTTTTCCTTCTGAAATTGAAGCAACTGATGCAAATAAGACAAATTTATTAACTTGGAAATTTTAACTAAGAACAATATTCACCAGTCTAAAGAAAAATGTGAAAGTCGCAGTAAATTTGCTTGACTTGTGTTGTTAAGTCTATTGGTTAGTGTGAAACCTAATGTGTCAGTAGAAATTGCAAATTCAAATAGCCTGCAAATTTATTTCTTTATTTTTAAATTGATGAAATGATTGGTTTGAGATGAAGAGATCGAGAATTTTTATTTAAAAATCTATGGTTAAATCTATGATTATTAAACTGTAGCCCAAAATTCTAATATTATTTTAAGTGGAAAATTAGAAGTGCATGTAGATTATCATTGTTACATTGATCACAAAGGAAGATGTGTCATGTATTTGGTCAAAATATGCACATTAAATCAAAGTTTGTAAAAAGTATCATTGTGTAATTTAAGCTAATTTGTGTAATCCTATGAATTTACAGTGCCATGAGTAGGTGAGACATCTGAGTTAGAACTATTTCACTTTTATATTATATAAGAATTGAGCACAAGAATCCCGGACCTGAGAAATTAAAAGGAAAGCATAAATGGACTAGCTTGTAATTTTACCCATCTTCGTGTGGCTTCCGTCTGGGTTCCTAAACTCCATTTATATTACTGCAGAAATTAAGATGGTCTTGTCATCAAGTCTGTGCAGTAATAAATGGCTTTGTTAGTATGCTTATAGTCACAACTCCCCCTAGAGACCCTGCTACTGAAACTCTCAGCTGACCCCATCAACAGGCAGGTGGCAGTTGATCAATTCAAAACAAAGTTACTGGGAAACTAATTTCAAATACAAGAGTTTTGCTGCTTATAGTGTAGACAGAAGGGAGCAAAGATCATCTATCTTTTTGAATTTGTGTGTCAAATAGTATCTATTTCTTGGTCTTACAAAGAATAGGGAAGAAGGCACTACTGGCCAGGTCCAAAAGGACTCTGAGCTTTAAATGCCCATCAGGTCTATCACTTGAATGCCAGATAGGTAAGTACAGAGATACAGCAGGAGAGACTGATGCTGTCTTAGAACTCTAGGGCTTTCTGGAGTTCCTACCAAAATGTGAATTCCACCCTCAGTACTGATCATCTAGTAACTTAATTAGCAGCTTAACTTAGCAAGAATCTAACATCAAAGAGAGGACCTGATGTCTGGAATTTGGAGGAGAGGGTTGCTTAATAGTAAGGTACATATCAGCCACAAACCCTTTGCCTCTCTTGTACCTCAATCGGGATTAATAGAAAAAAGTATAGCAAAGATTCTTTTGGTATGAACACCACAGATGTAGACCTCCTCATCCTACCCCATACTGAGTATTCCAGGAAGGTTAAAATTACATTTTAAAAAACCAGTTGTAAAAGTTATTCTTTTCTTAGGATAAAACTACCCCTCTTGTGACCTTATAATTCTTGGTTTTTCATTCTTATATTTACGGTGCTAATTTGTATATATCTTTTATTATAAAAGTGTCTAATGCTTTTTGGAAGAAGAGGGTGTATATAAATAACCTTTTTACTAGACTTATCATGTATTTTTTTATTTACTTTCAGCCCTCTGTCAGCTATAAACTGGAATCTATATAAACTCAGTAGAGGTATTTTCATTATTAGGAAGCTAAAAGAATTATTTTTTTGTATATTTATACCAGCACACTGTCCATGAAGAATCAGTGATGGTGATGACCGAAGACATGCCTTTGGAAATTTCTTATGTGCCTTCTACTTATCTGACTGAGATCACTCATGTCTCACAAGCTCTATCAGAAGTGGAACAACTTCTTAATGCTCCTGACCTCTGTGCTAAAGATTTTGAAGATCTCTTTAAACAAGAGGAATCTCTGAAGGTAAAAGCAACACACTTTCATTTAGATTTTACAAGATGATCACATTGATCATTGGTGGTATTACAACAATTGACTTAAATGTATAAAGTGAAGGCAATTTCACTTACACATGAAATTCTTAAAACACTTTATAGGATGGTTAGCTTTAGAAATCTGGGGTAGAAAGAGAGACATAATTTAGAGAAGGTATTTTATAATATTTACTGTTGAGAGACCTCCTAAAACAAAGGAATACCCCCAAATAATGGTTTGACATATATTCAGGGTAGGACTCTCCATAAAACAAGCTTTATTAGAGGTATGATTTATTCCCAACTGATACATTACTTTTCTTTCTTCTCCCATAAAAAAGGAAATTAGATGAAGTTTTATATTATATCTATTATATATTGTTTTAGTTTTTTTTTATTTTCCACTTATACATATTCAATTTCAAATGTCAGTATCAATTCAACATTATATGAAATCTAATTGAATAGAAAGCAATAAAGTATTTTCTTTAAAATTACCAGATAAAGGCTACCAACCAAATCTAGTTGTTTTCAAATAACCCACTACCAGTTCTGAATTTCAAACTAAGACAAAACATGATGAGGAAATAGGCTTTGAAATTTAGAGAAAAGTGTCTGAAGATAGATGACCATAGCATCAAAAAATTGTATATAATAGTGTGTGTCTCAAGATAATTTTCATGATCATACATTTTGCACTCAAAATATTATAGCCAGAGCTTGGTATTTTCTAATGCAAGTAGCATAAAATTATATACAAAAGATAAGTATGCTCTCAGCACCTATTAGCCAAAATATTTTATACTCTAAATGATTTCTTGAAAGCTCATTCTGTATCACACATTTATCTACATAAGTATACAAATAGATAAAGCCATTTGTTTGTTTTGGAAATCAAAGTTGCAATATCTTGAGTGACTTGAGTTTTATGTCTTACATTATATCAAATAAGCTATAAAAATTACTAAAGTAGAATAAGAGATGCATGGCTCTATGGAACTACCCCATCAATTTCACTATGGTGCTATTTTTTATTTTCTTTGAAATAAGAGTCAAATCGCTGGTGAGCACAGTGAGGAAAAGAAATCCAATCAATTGATAAAGGAGACATGCCAGTATTTTTATAATTATTCACATTAACTAGTTTCTCATGACAGTGATGTTTGTAAGTTCATCATTGTCATTCAACATGTAAATCACTGCTAATGAGCTAATATTCATTTCTTTTCATGTTCACGAACATATGGGTCAGGAGAGCAGTGACCTTAAAACTCATTAAGTTGCCAATTGAATATTTTTGTCTTCATACATTTTAACCTAGCACACTCAGTATGATGGACCCCTGGCTATGCTCATAGCTAATCATTTATTCTTCAAAATATATTTAATAATATTATAGCTGACATCAGTTGTGATAGCATTGATTATTATGGTTTGTAAAAAGGTGTTGCAGGTTTAATTTAACTGGATTATTGGGTCCTCATTAGATGTAGTTTTGGGCATTGTTCCATCTCACTCCCAACAAACCTCCTGTAGTAGGCCAAAGGGCTTCCTAACTTCATGGGCTTTTTGAAGGGGGGATAGATTTGATCTCAGTCTTTTCAATGAATATGTATTTCTTTTTAAAGGCATTCATCTTTGTCATTATCCAGTAGTAAAAATAGAAAAGGAGCACATAAATTGTATAGCTGCTGCTGGTTGGGAAGGTTTGAAATTAAATTGTGGTTGATTTTATTCCTGACAGAGTTGCATGAATTAAATTATAGAAGTATAATAGATATTACTGTGGATTAGTATACATATTCCTTACAAGTGCAATTCAACACTAATAACATGTGGGAAGCTAAAATAACTGTTTTCTGAACAAACTATAACAATATAGCACATGCGATTTTCATAGATGTATTGAATCGGAAGGCTACCTAATCATTTTGACAAGGACTAAGCAGATAAACACCCATTTGCACATGAAAATCTGCACTAAATAGCTAATACACTAGCAAAGGCACAACTAGTGATAAATGAGAAGCATATACCTAAGTAACATTTATTCTTGTATCAAAGCCAGTACTAACATTGTGAATCAATTATTTGTAATTCTCTATATGTAAAAAGTTAAAAACATTTATTACATAAATGATAGTACAATAATTTTGAAAGAATTAATTTTTTTGAAAGTTTTGATCAATATTTTTAAGAAAAAAGTCAATTGTCAATATAATTTGATAAAATGTAGTTACTATGTTAAATCATCAAATCTTGCTTTAGAGTATTTCATATGAAATTATAAACATTAAACAGAGTAGTATGGCTGTTTCCAGGGGATGAGGATAGGGGGAAATGGGTAGTAGCTATTCAATGTTATAAAATTTAAGCTATGCAAGGCAAGTATGTTTTAGAGATCTGCTGGACACCATTGTGCCTATAGTAATAGGAATGTGTTGTACAGTTAAGATTTATTTAAAAGGGTAGATCTCATGTTAAATGTGCTTATCAGAATAAAAACATTTAAAAAATAAAAATAATAAAGCATAAACATTGACAGTTTTAGCAGCAGAAGTTTCATATTTCCAAAAGTTGTGCCCCTGAGAGCTTTAAATATTTAAACTTTTGTTATGAAAGTAGAAATGATTCATTAGAGGCCCCATAGAAAGGTTTTATCATAATGCCTCCATATTCTTGATTTTACTGAAAGCTTCAGTTCACTGGTGTATGAGATACTCTTGGGACATCACCCATACTCCTTCCTCAGTGTACATTCCATGCACTCTGACTAGCATCTGCTATCTGCAAGTTCCTGGGACTCTGCCTTAGGGCTCTCTAGTCCCCAAAGCCCATGAATTGCAGGGGATTAAGGCTCTGCCTCCTCACATCTCCCAATAAATCTCAACCAATGCCAGATGGCTCTCAGTTGGTAAATACCAGTGCTCATTCACATCTTCATTTGGGGTAAATTTGAAGCATGTTGTATGCTCTGACCAGAAGTTCCGGTCAGAGTGTATGCAACATGCCTGTCAAGGACTGGGAACTCAGGATTGAGACCTTATTGTACACAGTACACCTTCCTCATATTATACTCTTTCCTAGCTTCCTTCTTAACCTCTCCACTCCCTTACCAGTGCTTCCTAGCATCTTTGCCAAAGAAATCACTTCCATGCACATTCTACTCTTAGGAACTCTTTCTAGGAGAACCCAACCTAGGAGAATTTTGAAAGAAATAATGGCTTCGTACTGTTTATTCAACACTTGCCAACATAAATCCTGGAAAATACTCCATGCAACTTGATGTGGAATTCCCCAGTGACAGTGCTGCTCCCTCACTAAGGGGTACCTTATTTGTTCAATTAGGTTGTGGCATTGATAAAGGTAAACTTCTAGGGCAAAAATTAGAGTATGATTTAGATTAAGGATGACAACTAGATTTTACCTAAAGGTATTGAGAACCAACTTTTATACAGTGTTTAGACATTCTTCAAAAATGTACCTATATGAATTCACTTAATCTTTCCCACAACTCTATGAAGTATCTAAAATTATTATCTCCATTTTTGTAGATGAAGAAACTGAAGAAATAGAAAGTAACTTAACAAAGTCGACACAACTAGTATTGGTGAAGCAAGGATTTGAACCCAAACAAAGTAGCTCATGATCTGTGCTGTCAACCACTATACTATACTGCTCTGTCATGAGGCTGTTTCTTGGGGGCTATGTTGAGCATAGCAAGGGTGAATTTTGGCAGACCATGGTAGAATACTGAGGTCTGTATTCTAGGATAATGTCCTAGTCCTAATTCTAACTTTGGCCAGGCCAGATTAAAAAAAAAAAAAAAAGAATTTCATAAAAGGAAAGAATGAAGAAAGAGAAGAAAAGAGGGAGGGAAGAAAAGGAAGGGGGGAAAAGGTTGAAGAAGAAAAGAAAAGGAAAGAAATCAGATATGTATCACTTCGGTTGTCTTATCTAAATGATAATGCAAATGCTCTGGTTGAGATGGTTAAAACATTTTGTATTTTTGGTAGCCAAGAGGGTGACAACAAGTATGGACATATGAAGAAAGCTCAGATGTTGACAGGATACGTGAGCTCAATATGGAGTTTAGATAGGATCAAGAAATACAGGCAGCCATTGTTCAACCTCAGTGGCACTGGGGAGAGCTTTCTGTGAGCTTATAAAGACAGAAATTTTAAGGCAAAGTAGTTCAGTCTTTGGTTCAACTTTTATGCATGGCCCTTGAGACCTGAAAGGAATTGTTAGGGTAAACTCCTAATCTAAAGAGTAAGGACTCATTCATTTAAAAATATTTATTAAGCTCTTACTATGTACCAGACATTGCTGTAAGTGCTTAAAAAATAGTAAGCAAAACCAATGGTCTCTCCCCTCATACAGCTTTTATTATCGTAATAGGACACAAAATATAAGCCAACAAACAATAAATAAGTAAATCTTGTATATTTAAAAATGAAACATCTTCTGAAAAGAAAATACAGAGTGGGGAAAGGGACATAGGACTACTAAAGTGGCGGGAGTATTCGGAATGGCAAGAGGTGGGGTTGCAATTTTAAATATAGTGGAAAGGACATTGGAACAAAGATTTGAAGAAGGTAAGAGAGTCAGCCTTGCTTTCTGGACATAGTAAATACTCAATGCAAAGGCGCGCATGTTGGGAGCATGCTTAACGTGATCAGAGAACAGCAGGAAATCCAGTGTGGCTGGAGCAGAATGAGTTGGGGAAGGTAGTAGGGCATGAGATCAAAGGGGCTGTGGGGGCCCAGATTTTGGAGGGCCTGGTGGACCGTAGTAAAGACTGCCTTTCACTGTGAGTGAGATAGGAGCCATTGTAGGTTTTTAAAGAGATAAGTGACACAATCTGATTTATATTTTTAAAGTATAACACTGGTCAAGAGTAGAACTGTAGTGAATCAAGAGTAAAAGCAAGGAGAACAGTTGGAGAAGAGATGCCAATGACTTGAACTAGGGTGGTAAGGAGAGATTTTTAGATTCTGGAAATGTTTTTGAAGTGGAGATAGATTTATTTCTGTATTCATATGGAAACTTGAGCATTGGTGTATAAAGACCCATTCTCTACAGATTTGGGGCTGTTAGGAGAATTTAGATGTCCTGTGAACTTGGCAGATGGTCCCTTCAGAGATATAAGATTTCTTCTCATTGGTATTTTTATCTCTCATCCTCATGTCTTGCCTTGAAGCAGGGGCACAAGTAATGGCAATGAAAATCATAGCACCCAGCCAAAAGCTTTTTCTTTTGGAATGTATTTCACTCCCTTTAAGCACAAATTTAATAATACCAATTACTTGAGTGAGGACGAAACTGTGCAA
>NW_006435781.1:909902-914131 GCF_000325575.1 Pteropus alecto
TAAAAATGAAACATCTTCTGAAAAGAAAATACAGAGTGGGGAAAGGGACATAGGACTACTAAAGTGGCGGGAGTATTCGGAATGGCAAGAGGGGGGGTTGCAATTTTAAATATAGTGGAAAGGACATTGGAACAAAGATTTGAAGAAGGTAAGAGAGTCAGCCTTGCTTTCTGGACATAGTAAATACTCAATGCAAAGGCGCGCATGTTGGGAGCATGCTTAACGTGATCAGAGAACAGCAGGAAATCCAGTGTGGCTGGAGCAGAATGAGTTGGGGAAGGTGGCAAGAGGTGGGGTTGCAATTTTAAATATAGTGGAAAGGACATTGGAACAAAGATTTGAAGAAGGTAAGAGAGTCAGCCTTGCTTTCTGGACATAGTAAATACTCAATGCAAAGGCGCGCATGTTGGGAGCATGCTTAACGTGATCAGAGAACAGCAGGAAATCCAGTGTGGCTGGAGCAGAATGAGTTGGGGAAGGTAGTAGGGCATGAGATCAAAGGGGCTGTGGGGGCCCAGATTTTGGAGGGCCTGGTGGACCGTAGTAAAGACTGCCTTTCACTGTGAGTGAGATAGGAGCCATTGTAGGTTTTTAAAGAGATAAGTGACACAATCTGATTTATATTTTTAAAGTATAACACTGGTCAAGAGTAGAACTGTAGTGAATCAAGAGTAAAAGCAAGGAGAACAGTTGGAGAAGAGATGCCAATGACTTGAACTAGGGTGGTAAGGAGAGATTTTTAGATTCTGGAAATGTTTTTGAAGTGGAGATAGATTTATTTCTGTATTCATATGGAAACTTGAGCATTGGTGTATAAAGACCCATTCTCTACAGATTTGGGGCTGTTAGGAGAATTTAGATGTCCTGTGAACTTGGCAGATGGTCCCTTCAGAGATATAAGATTTCTTCTCATTGGTATTTTTATCTCTCATCCTCATGTCTTGCCTTGAAGCAGGGGCACAAGTAATGGCAATGAAAATCATAGCACCCAGCCAAAAGCTTTTTCTTTTGGAATGTATTTCACTCCCTTTAAGCACAAATTTAATAATACCAATTACTTGAGTGAGGACGAAACTGTGCAAACTGACTTCATCTATTCTGGTATTGGGGAAATTAGATAATGGAAGAAGGCACTATATGTACAAATCCAAAGGAAAATAAAACAATGACTTTCTGGGTACATTGCAGTACAGGGATATGCTAGATAGAGGGTTAGATTTTTCACAGATTTAATAATATTTCTACAAAGAGATATTGCAATTATTCTAAATTAAATGATCATGGATCATATAAAATGTCAGAGCAAAATTTGATTATACATACTTTTTAAATTCTACATACATTTTCTAATAGAATAGTTTGTTGCAATGAAAAATATGACTTTTATTAATATTAACATCGTAAGATGTGATCTTTCGGACTATAAATAACAATTTGAATAATGTAATCATTTAGTGATTTCTCTAAGGAAAATTCAAGTTTTTCAACTAATACATTTATTCAGTGATAAATACAATTTCTCCAATTGCTTTAATGATTTGGGATTTATTTGTTTGATTTGCTATGTATATTTGTGAATTACTTTACAAATATTAATCTATTCACCGTAATTTAAATCCTACTTAAATCATTTCTATAGTACTTCATTTTTCATCTCTCTCATAGTGAACAGATTATAGGTATTTACTGCATTACAGTTATGCTTAGTTCATATTTATATATTTTGGTACAGTTTTCCTTTATATTTTATACATGTCTCTCTTTTATAGGAAATTGTTTATTCTCTCCTCTCTGCCATTATTTTATCAGGCCCAGCAGTTGTCCTACTCTGACCCCCATGTTGCAATTTACTCCCATCTCTGCTAAAATGTACTTAAAGAACTTACTCCTACTCTTTCCATTCTCCCAGCAAGGCTATTTTGATAATCCCCACCCTATAAATTGTGGAAGTCTGAAACTTCCACAATACAACTTACAATTCATGAGGCTGGTAGAAATTTCGAGGATGCAATTAAGTTGGGGAGATTTTTCTTCTATTCATGAACTATTCACGCTATTCTTTGACCAATTGTTATGTCACTTTTTGATCTGTGATATGTAATTACTGATTTGTTATTTATTCAAAGACAATGCATCATCTCATGGAGAATGTTTTAGCCAAAATAAATAGTTGTATTTAGGAAGTGTTTTTCACATGTGGACTGTAAGCCACGAAGAAAAATTTAAAAAGGCCACTTACCATAGAGCCACAAAAAATAACTTTTAAAAATGTCTTTAGAAGCTCAGAAAAATCTAATTAATAACTACTTTAATCCCTTTTGATTGAACACTCTTCCCAATTTGATGTGTCATTAATGTAGTGCCTAGTAGTTGGATGGGACATAAAGAGGATAAGAATTAGATTTATATAGGGTGTCGCCTTCATCTGTCAGATAAAGACAATTTCCAGAGAGTGAAAATGACCTGAAGTTTGTATCTTTGGTACTCCAATTTCTCTCTTTCAATTTTAAGATAGATCTGCTCCCCAACAGCTGCTGTCACAACAGCTACTAATGGGTTTCTATAATTCTTTTTTTTTCTTATAAATGAAAATTGCATGCTCTTCTGTAAACCAAATTACAATGGGTTTGAGACTTGAGGTCATTTGTATTAGTTAAAACTGCTTAAAGCTGTTATTTTCGCCTTCCCAAAATATGAAAACAATAGTGCAGGGTTTTGAAAATCTAAAAACACATTGCATGCATTTAAATGTGGTGCTATATTTATTAAGGTGGTGACACTGAGTCAGGAACAGCAAAAGGTACAATTTCACTATTCGCAGTGGTCGGTAAATGAAACATCTCCTTCTGACATGTCCCCTGTGGAGACCAACACCCATCATGCATATAGCTGCAAGAAAAATAATAGTATCTTGTTTTCCTTGTTTACTACTGTATCTATAACTCCTGAAACAATATCTAGCACTTAGTAGGCACTCAGTGTACATCTGGTAAATCCAGATGTGGACTCTGTGATCAAATAGCACAGAGCAATGTTAATCTGTCAATGCCAGGCTGAAAAAGGAAACAAAGGTAGCCTCTTATATATTATATCCTAATTCATTGAGTTAAATCAAGATATGTGAATTCTACCAATATATGCATATATAATAGCATAAAGATATATTTTTTAGCTTGAAGATATTTGATTTAGATTTATGCATACTGAATTTTTTAGGCTAGTCTAATTTTATTTATTTTTTGCCATATTTTTTTATTTTTCAGTTATATTTGACATTCTATATTATTTTATATTAGTTTCAAGTGTACAGCATAGTGGTTAGACATTAATATAATTTACAAAGTGATCCCTCCATTTAGTCTACTACCCACCTTGCACTATACATGGTTATTACAATATTATTGACTATATTCCTTATGCTGTACTTTACAACCCGTGACTATTTCGTAACTACCGATTTATACTTTTTTCCCCAATTTATACTTCTTAATTCTGTCCTCTTTTTCACTCGACCCCAACCCCTCCCCCCAATCTGTCAATACTCAGTTCGTTCTCTGTATCTGTGAATCTGTTTCTGTTTTGTTTGTTCATTTATTTTGTTCTTTAGCTTCCACATATTAGTGAGATTGTATGGTATTTGTCTTTCTCTGTCTGACTTATTTCACTCAGCATAATAACCTCTAGGTCCATCCATGTTGCAAATGGTCAGTAATTCAAAAAGATATATGCACCCTTATGTTCATTTCATTGCAGCACTATTTAAAATAGCCAAAATATGGAAGCAATCTAAGTGCCCACAAATAGATGATTGGATAAAGAAGATGTGGTACATATATACAATAGAATATTACTTGGTCATAGAAAAGAATGTGCATACTGAATTTTAAACCAGTCATGTATGAAAGTGTGTGACAAGAAACTCACATATAATTAAAATATTAGTAATATTTTTTCCTAGTCACCGAGCCTGTATTATGTAGTTGTGAAAAGCAGTAGGCTAGAGAGATTGGCAAAGCACTGGATTTGAACTTAAAAGACTTTAATTTAGACTCTGGATATGACTCATAATAGTTGTGTCTTTGGGCAAGTCACATAAAATTTCTAAGTCTCAGGTTTTTTTTTAGCTCGGAAATTAGATCAGTAATTAGATCAATGATAATACCTGTCCCAGCCTACTCAGCAGTACTGTTGTGAAGATAGAGTGAAATTATGTAGGATTATGTAGAAAA
>NW_006435781.1:914313-915608 GCF_000325575.1 Pteropus alecto
ATATAATATATATAAATCTATATAATTATATAGATTTTAACATGTATAAAACTCAGTCATCAAATATTCAAAATCTTAAAAATTTATTATAAATTAAATTTCCACGTAAATAATCCTAAAAACAAATTGACTTTAAGAATGTGATAACCTTATAAAATTGCATATTTATATGTTTGAAACTTGAAATAAAATGTTAGCAACAGCATAAAATACATATAAAGTTATTTCCAGATTTAGCAAATAGCCTAAAGGTAAAAAGAAGTTTAAAATTAAAAAATGCACATAGGCAAAAAAAAAAATAGCTTTACACAAAAATTTTTGTTAAAAAGTCTTATATATTTTCAATCATATTCCTTTACTATATTTCCAAAGCTACATATTACTTCTTCAGGGGTAAAATTTTCCATTTTTCTATTGATTTCAGTTGCCAAATAACTCACTTTTATATAGATTTCTTAGGTACAGGAATATCAACTCTAAATCATTTCAAGTTTCCATGCACCATGGCTTTTACCAAGAATAGGATGATGTTTTCTAGTTTGTTTGAGTTTTGTTCATTTGTTTGGAGTTTAGTTTTTAATAAGATAACATTGAATTATTTCCAATTCTATGTCAGTAATTAATTTTTGTTTTTGTTTTGAGTTCAGAACCATGATAAACGATTTAAAAGCATCGAAGCTATAAGTGAACAATGATTTAATTAGAAGTGTTTTTATTTTATTTTTAATTAAGTTTATTGGAGTAATTAAGTTTATTGGTTAACACAATTATATAATTTTCAGGTATACATTATCATTTGACTTCTGTATATTCTATTGTGTGTTTACCAGCCAAAGTCCAGTTTCCTTCAGCTACTATATATTTTATCCACTTTACCACTTCACCCTACCCCTACCCCCCATATCCGACCCCCTTTAACCATTTACCTACCTCCTCCTCCCCCACTCCCTACCCTCAGGTAACCACTAACCTATAGTCCATGTCCACGAGTTTCTGTTTGTTTGTCCTGTTCGTTTGTTGCTTTTAGGTTAATATCCCCCATATAAGTTATATCATGTGGTTTTCAACTTTTTCTGTCTGGCTTATTTTGCTTAGCATGATTATCTTAAGGTCCATCCTTGTTGCAAATGGCAGTATTTCATCCCTTCTTATGGCTGAGTAATATTCCATTGTATATATGTACCACAGCTTTAGCCAATCATCTATCGTAGGACACTTTGGTTGCTTCCATGTCCTGGCCACTGTGAATAATGCTGCTATGAACATCGGTGTGCAAATGTCTTTTCAGGTATGGG
>NW_006435781.1:918863-924754 GCF_000325575.1 Pteropus alecto
TCTTCTTCCGTTTTATTTCTAGATTTCTGTCTTCGAGATCACTGATCCCTTCCTCCATTTGCTTGACTCCTTCCCAAGCTTGCTATTTCATTTTTCAACTCTAGCAGTGTGTTCTTCATCTCTAGAAGTTCTATTTGGTTCTTTTTGAGGATTTTAATCTCCTTGCTCTGCTCATCTAGCTGTTTTTGCAGTTTCCGAAATTGTTGATATGACTTATTTCGGAACTCACTGAGTTTTTTCAGAAGTACCATCCTGAATTCTCTGTCACTTAAGTTACATATTTCTATGTCTGTAAACTCATTTTCTGGAGATTTTTCGAGATTTTTCTGAGATGCCTTGTCACCTTGGTTATTCATGATGTTTAATGGACTATTTCTCCACCTGGACATTAATGGAAATGTATTCTGCTTTTTTTCCAGAAAGAAGATTTATTGTATAAAGATCTCTCTTTAGCCTGCTGCAAAGAAGGCTCTTTTCTTATGGTTTCTAGTAGGTGGCATCTAACCCTCTTGGATCCCTGCATTATATAAAGCCTTAATAATGCCTTTATATAATGCCTTTATTTTCTTGTAGATATTTAATCATGCTTGTTATCCTCAGTTTCAGTTCCTATCAATGTTAGCAACAGTTTCGGTAGTGGTTGCTAAGATTCTCCTGGGGCTCTGTGGTGATCAATCTCAGAGGGTATGAGAGGAGGGGCCCTTTGGATTGAGGGTTGGGGTCTGCAGCTCAGGCTCGGTTTTGCAGCTGCGGCTGGTAAAAATCAGCTGTTGT
This sequence comes from Pteropus alecto, assembly GCF_000325575.1. Taxonomy (NCBI): domain Eukaryota; kingdom Metazoa; phylum Chordata; class Mammalia; order Chiroptera; family Pteropodidae; genus Pteropus; species Pteropus alecto. The sequence goes on from NW_006435781.1 coordinate 919,638, forward strand.
TTCTCTGCTATCCGCTTCTCTGTTTTCTGCCCTGATGACTGGGCCCTGTCTCTGGCTACGTGGAACTTCCAAACTCTCTCAGGCAAGGCTGTTTAGGGAAGATGCCGCACTTTCTCCTCCCCCATCTCCTGCTTATGGGAGCTTTGGGAGCTGCGAGAGGCAACTTCTTTATTTCTCCCAGTCCACCATCTGACACCCAGAGTTCTGACCTGTGGTAGCTCTTATGCGCAGATTCCACACTCAGACATGCTGGTGTGCAGTTTGGATGCTTTTTGTTGAGTTTTAGATGTTCAGCTTATTGTTGTTTCAAGGGGAGAGATCTGGGGACGTCTTTCACCCTGCCATGTTTCCTTGCATCCTCTCCAATTAGAAGTGCTTTGTTTTCTCTTTTTTCTTTTGAGTTTTGAGATTTATTTTTGTTATCTATTTTGTTGTTTTTCTTTTGACTTTTAGAAAAGCTGGTCTGTATTCATTTTCCTGTTTAAATTGGTAATCATAAGCCTTTAATACTAAAATAACAATTGAACCTTGTGAATTGATATTAGATAGGTCAAAATATTCAAATATTGGCAATTGCATATAGTTCGATCTAATACAATGACTTTCACCCAAGTCGGCTTATTTCTGAATCCTAATGCATATCTTTAAATATTCAAAGAAAAAATCAAGAACTCTGTACTGTAAATCACATATAATTAATGGACTTCAATTACTATCAATTGCCAAATTGAATTTGCCATACCTTAGAGAAAAGATTAAAAGGATGTTCTCATCATTGAGGAAATCTAGGGACTTCCAAAAAGGTAAGGAAGCGAAGTAGAGTATTAGGGTCCTGCTCCTATATCATAGTTTTTTTTTTTTAATTATTCATTTAGGTTCAGAACAATTATATAAAACAGTGGTTTTGCTTTCCTTTCCCTTTATAAAACGCAGTGATGGAAAGCATGTTCTTCCAACATTGACAGCGTTAATCATTTATAAAATGGGCAAAATATGACCAAATATGTTTCTTATTTTTCCAAATTAATGTACTGGCATTCGTATTAATTTGTTCAGATTTAATTACATTCTATCTTGTATAGTAGTTATCTATGAACTTGCTTGATCTCATACTGGATTTTCAGTTCTTTATCAAAATAATAAGGAGCTCATGATTGCATATTTAAACAGGAAAAGGAGTATAAAGTACAAAAAAGAAAGAAAACCATCCTGTCCATATTTTTCAATCCCATTCCTTGGTGGTAATAAGTTTTTTAAGTTTCCCTGGATTGCTGTATTGACAGGATTTTTCTCCATGAAACCTATCTGCCCCTCTCTGCTCAGTTACACAAGATTTAAAAGCATGCTCTGGTTCAAAAAAAAATTGGAAACATACAATGCCACATGTCTAATTTTAATGAAGGAAAAAACATTTACTTTGACACAAGTCTCTGTTACTATGTGCAAGAACCAATTTTTCCATCAAGATTTTCTGTAAAATGATTTAGACAATGTATAGAACTTGCCACAAATGTAGCTATCACAAAAGGACTTGTGAAATTATTTTCAATTTAGTTGGTGCTGATGAACTAGGATTGTGTTTGAGGAACACTCAGAGCAGTGATATATAGGTTTGCATAGTTCTTTTTGTTTTTGATGACATTCCGTGGCATCTGGAAAACTTGGACAGACATAATTCTGAATGAAGGACTATGGGTGTTGTTAGGTATCTGAGGTGCTGAGAGGAAACCGTGGAAAAATTTAGCCAGGAAATGCAGATGGACTGCTATTTAACTATTTATTCTAACAGCTAAAGAATTAGTAAAATAAAAGAAACAGGGAGATATCTGAATAGCTTACAACATCGGTTGTGGCCTGAATGCATATTGCAATGGATCAGGAACAATGTAATAAATCTTAAAGATTTGGTGATTCAATTCGCATTGGATTTTCATAAGCAAGTTAATATTCAGAGCTTCAACACAGTTTTTCACTTCACATCAACAAATATTTATTAAAGTCTGAATACTGTGCTTAACATACTAAAAGAAAAAGATACAATGTGATTCCTACACTGATAATTTGTAATATTAATTTAAAACACATGTCATAGTTATACAAATAAGTTAGAAAGTAATAAAGGTAGGTAAAACATAATATAGCCAAATTATATAGTATAATACATGAGTATAACTGAATTCACAAAGAGGAGAAAGCAATGTAAAAAGCAGAAAAAAAAAATTTTATAGAGGAAAAAGCTTTTGAATATTTGTGCTTTGAATATAATTGGAATTTTGGATGATACTTATAACTACCACTTATTTATTGTGTGCCAGGGCATATTCTAAAATACTTGTGGTAACTCATATGGTAATCACAACTCTCTAGAGAAAGCACTGTCATTAGACCCATATTCAGAATTATCCAAGCTGAAAATGGTAGTTTGGATCAGAGTAGTGGTGGGGTCAAATTCTGCATATTCTTAAGGTAGAGCCCACAGGATTTGGTGGCCAGTTGTATGTGGGTTGGTAGAAACAGGGGTCAAGGATAACACTAAGAATTTTGGCATGAACAACTAGAAGAATGGAGCTGATATATTAACTATAGAATGTGGAAAATTGCAAGAGGATCAGGTTAGGGTACAAGGTTTAGTGTAAGTTCAGTTTTGACATGTTAAGTTTAAGATGTTTATTAGACATCCATGTGGATATCAAAGATACAGTTGGATATATATTAATCAGAATTTGAGAGAGAATCTCAATTAGAGATATAAATTTGGGAATTATTGGGGGTAATTTGTTAGCTCTTCTTCCACTTGCTCACAAAATATTGATCTTTTTCTGTGTTCCTTTCTCAGCCTTCTTACTCTGCCCTGGCCTCTGTTGACAATTTTAACCACTCCATGACCTAAATATCACTTTGACACAAATGAATCCTATTGATGAGTTGGAAAACAGGATAAACAAGATAAGCATAGAGTCATCACTGATAGTGCCCAAGAGAAGGAGGCATCCAGCGGTTGTAAGGACTGAGACATTGAATGACTAGTTCTGCTTAAGGCCACAGCGAAGTGTTTGTGGGCTAACAAAAGTAAGAGGACCTTGTTTTTCCGGCCCACTATTTTATCCCTAGTACATAGAATATGTCTGGCACAGGGTAGGTTTGTCAATAGATATTAGTCAAGTTAGTGAATAAAGACAAAGATACAGCTCTCAGAGAAGTAGAGAGAAACCTGTGACATAGCAAAACTAGGCCAGGCTAGGGAGGCCACGGCTGTGTGACGATGGCTATGCTTAACAGTACTGAATGCTGCAGAGGAGTAAGATGCAATGAAGAAGGTTTTAGTGAAGCAATAAATACCAATCTCCTTCAAGAAGTACATATGGTAAAAAAAAATGTGATTTACAGGTGTTTATAGCCATCTGCTCCCATGAGTCATTTTGAGAAATGAAAACTGAAGACTCACTAGAAAGCAATTTATATATCTTTTTTGAATGAAGTTCAATATACTTTAAACCAGAGTATTATTGAAATATGGAAGTAACTTTTAGGAAAAATATACTAAACAATCAATTTCATATTATATTTTGGCTTACATTTTTATATCTTTGAAACTATATTGTTTCAATTTTAAGATAGCTTTTTTTGCCCTTACTGAAACATTTTTACTAAGGGAACATTGCCAAATTTGACGTAAATGTTTTGTAAATATTTTCTAAATATTTTATTGCAAACTTTAACATAGAAGACAACATTTGAGATTAATGTTTATATATGCATCCTACAATTGACATATTATTTCAAATCCTGCCTTGGTAAGAGTTTTAAAGTCATGAAAGTGTGTGAGCTTACTTCTTGGTATAAAACAGCACTAAAGACACCTGCAAATTATAGACATCCTCATTTTTCAATTGTGTGCTGAAGCTTAACAAGTGCTGAACTGAATTTTATATTTTGTATTTGTGAGATGCCCATTCATTTTCATGATTACAGAGAAGCTACAACAGAAATGAGGCTATTTTAAATACTAGAAATCATACTGACACTTTTCTTAGTGTTTTTGAAATAAAGTACTTAGCAGCTGTAGGTAAGAAATGACATTAAAAATTCAATAAGATCATTTTAAAGCTTATTATAAAAGTGATTAACACTATGTTCAATTTATCAGATATTTCTATCTCCTACTCCAGCCCTGTTCAGTTTCTACTGTGTCTATTTTGACTTTCATACAAATAGGTTTACCATTTAGGTGGTTAAAGGCATGCTTTGTAATGAAATATTCTGACAGCAAAAGAATAGTTGTTTTACATTAAATGGAAGAAAAACTTAACAGCAGAAATCTGACCATTATGACAGAGAACAGAACATAGTCAAGTTACTTGAGACCTTTATCTCAACTTGATTAGTTGGCAAATAGGTCACTTGTTTGGTTCCCTAGATAAGGGGTCCCTAACCCCTGGGCTGCGTACCAGTTCATGGGCTGCAAAGCAGGAGGTGAGCAGCAGGCAAGCAAACGAAGCTTCATCTGTATCTGCAGCCACTCTCCAGTGCTAGCATCACCACCTCAGCCCCACCTCATATCATCAGGCATTAAGTTCTCATAGGAGCACTGGTCCCTTGTGCCAAAAAGTTTGGGGACCGCTGCCCTAGTTAAATTATAGTCTCTAGTTTCTCTTTTGTTCATTGAAGTTACTTATTACACAATACTTAAATAAACAAAGTACTTTTAGGTTTAAATTGTTCATGTTATTTATCTCCTTTAAAAACTGAATCTCTTGTTAAAGGGAGCCCCATATCTTAAAATATTATTTATCTCAAAGTTGAGGCCTATATTATTGTCTGTATTATCAATGTGGCCTTATTTAAATGATAAATGTTTCAACTAAAAATGTAAATTAAAGCAGCATAGTACATAATCTTCTGTTTTTCCTTATTTTTCATATCCGGACTTCATCTTTTAGATGAAAAAGTTACTTCACTAATTTTTCTCTAGTAACAGTGCATAAATAAGGGTCTTATTGATTTTATTTTATTTTGTTAATCAGAATTGCAAGGATGCTATTTTAAAATAAGGACATAAATTATATAAACCCATGTACAAATGCCTTCCAGAAATTAACATTTCTTTTCACAGGAAG
>NW_006435781.1:924815-930518 GCF_000325575.1 Pteropus alecto
GTTGGGGAGGTCAATTCATGGGACATGTAAAAATTAAGAAAGAAGTTGACTAAAAAGTTGATACTTACTTTATCATTTTTCCATCACGTTTTCAGGTAAGATAAGGAATTATTTAGGGATAGAAATGGAAATAATAGATTCTATAGTGATCCTAGGGATTTTTCTGTCACCATAGCAACTACAGGACTATGGTTTCATTTTTAGAGGGTCAGAAACTGTAAAGATCACTTATTTCTAGATAAACTAAAATAGTAAAAACTAGAAAAGATTTCATCTCTGACTTTAAACTATGGAAACTGCTACAGAATTTTTTTGGTGCATATATCATTTTTCTGTGTGCAATGCCTCAGGGACGAAAGTATGTGTAGGGACTTTAAAAAGGATTTCCTGGACTCCAGCCAATTTTGAAAGCATTTTCTGAGAATGCACTAAGGAGCTATTATCTAGATATCCAGAGAGTATGACATCCCCTGCCCCAGTTTTTGCTTTTTGACTTTCTCATTTAAGATAGAAAGTTTTCTTGCCTTTGCAACATGCCCAGCATTGCTAAAACCATTCATAACTCAATTCTGAACAACTCTACCACTTTCCAGATAATTGGGAGCTCTGAAGAGATTCAGGTTAAAATCAGGAAGCTTTGCAAGCTCAAATCCTCAGGAAGAAACCACATGCACACATATACCCCACATCAAAACCATAAATAGATTACTTTTATTCTAGTGGCAGAGATCCTCCTTCTCTTCTTTTAAATAGTACCCTCGTATGAGATTACAGCCATTCATTTTAAATATTTGGGTTCCCAATGTACAGACAAATGTGGCTGGTTGCCCCAATATGAATTTAAGTAATCAGCCTGTCAGTCTGTTTGGTATCGAGTGGAGTACCTGACAAATTTCTGGATCTTTGTCCTTGGGCTAGCAGCTACACTAAAATGGAATCCACAACTCATATCATCAAGAGTTGATCCAGTGCCAGTTGTGGTGAATTAGGCTGCCCAGTTCAGTCAAGTTAACAGAAATAACAAAGAAGTCATGTTGGCACATGTTTCTGGCACCTAACCTAATCAAGCTCGTGGGATAGCCCCAAATATTCTACCCAAATCTCTAGACGCAGAGTCATCAGATGTTCATGAAATTTTGCCAGGTGAATAAAAAGAAAAAGACTATAAGAGGCAACCTTTAGTGACTTCTAGGGCATTGCTAACATATACCACATCCATTCTCTAAAAAAAAAAAATTTTCTTATAAGTTTTATTTGTATTAGTAGTAAACATTTCTTCACTAAAGATGTGTCTTGTGTCAAATAATGCAAACTGCAATGTAGTACTAAGCTATTTTCAATTTTGTAGTGAAAGAAAATGACAGTGGAAAACAGTTTGCCCTGTCCAGATTTATATTTTCACACTTTCAAAATGCTAAAATTGCTCTGAGTAAGTTCACCAATGACTTCCTAAATTGCCAAAGCTGACTTTCCCTTCCTGTTTCTAGCTGCATTTGACTTGATGACAGCTCCCTCCCTCCTTCCCGATATTCTTTCTTCCCTTGATTTTGAAATATTTTACTCTTTTAGGTCTCCTTCGAGGTCTGATGAGAGTTACTCTCTAGGCATATTTATATCTTTCCTCAGCCTCTGCCTTCCACAGAGGTTTATCCTTAGGCAACCTTTATTCTCACTCTTTTCACTCTAAAAATCTTTTTCTGTGTAACTTAAACATCTCGTGCAATTAAACAATGTCTATATTCCAATGACTAGCAATTTCGTATGTAGCACTCATAGACGACAGTTTTAACCTGAATTTCTCCAGATAAGTACTCTCACAGAGTATTTCTGTGTTGACATGGCCTCCGTTCTCTCGTATGATAATACTTGACCTGTCAGATAAGTACTCTTACCACAGAGCTAAATTGAGTTGCTTAACAAAAAGAATGGAGCCTTCCAATCACAAGGTGTACATGGACTTGAAGAGAACAATTTGGAATTTTATAAACAACCTCTCTCTCTCTCTCAAATTAATTCACATCAGCATAACCATTGTATCTTACCTTGTTTCTAGCTGATTTGAAAGACCTGGGAACACGCTGCTCTGTTTTTTTTTATGTTCTCACTATAAGATTGACTTTTACCCCTTACAACTGGCATTATATTATATTCTCCTCTGTTTCTACAGCTTAGTTCTCCTCCAAGGCAAGCTTTCATGCACTACAGATAGAAGTCTTAGAATGAGGCAGGAAAATCCTCTAAGATCTACGTCTACCTATAACCTTTATACTGCTGCCCAATTCAACTTGAGTTTGCTTTCAGAGCCTGCCTTCTGGGATGCTTGGGATGCTACAAGTTCAGCAAGAGCCACTTTCTATCTAGCCTTCTCTCCATCTCATACATGGTTAAAGTCCTCTTCAATCTTGACTGAAAGTAGGCAAAAGTATTTCTTTTATTGATATTTGTTAAGTTTTTATATCTATATTTATCTACCCTGGCAGGAAACCCGAGATCTCCGAATCAGAGAACATATCACTAATTACTCAACAGCATCGTTACACCAGCTCCCATGCCCCAAATCCCCACAGGAAAATGTAATGAGGGCCAGATGTTTATCATGTGAGTGTTGCAGTACAAGAGAGAAACCCCCAAATTATGAATAAAAGAGCTTATATAAGGAAACTCTTTTATATCTGAGGGGCAGGGAGTGGGAACAGAGAGAGAAAGAGACAGACAGACAGATGGCATAGACCTTTGCTCTGGAATGTAAACAAATCCTCTTCAGGTGGAAAGGAAGGTAGAGGTCTATTATTCTTGGAAGGTAAGTTAGAATGTAAGTAAGCAAAATTCTCCAGAGAGATGACTTTCTGGAACAGCGCACTAGTCTAAACTCCAAGGTGTGTTTGCTATTCAATCATTCTTTAACCTAGTATTGAATTTCTTTGCTCAGAAAGCCCAGACCATGTGGAAATATGAATATATGTATGGTATAAGAGTAGTTGTCATCCTATTCCTCTTCTCAAAATCTGATGCCAATTGCCTATTGGATCTGTACACTCTGATGCCCAAACGCTTTTCAAAATGATTACATCCAAATCTGAACTCATCGCTTACACACACACACACACACACACACACACACACACACAAGCATGCATGCACATATGGAACCTGGTCACCCGTTGGAAATCTTTTTATTTGGTGACACCGCTATTCATCTGTATACCCAAGCCAGAAACCTGGGAGTTATTCAAGCCTTTTCTCTTTTTCACCTAACAGTCAGTTCTGCCAATTCTTCATATTTTTAAACTCCTTTTTTAATTCAATGCTATAATGAACACCAACTAGATATTTAATTATATTAATGAATTTCTGTTAATTTTGTAGGTGTCATAATGGAGTTATATGTACTTTCCTTAAAAAGAGTTGAAGTATATTGAAAACACATGCTGAAGTATTTATGGATAAAATATTATATCAGTTTATTTCAAAATAATATTTCAAAATAAGTTGAGGAGGTGAATATGTGAGAGTGTAATGCAACAAGGTTGACTGTAGCTTCCTAAGAGGTAGTGCTGGACAATAGGTTCATGGGGACTGTACTATTTTCCTGCATTTGTATATATTTGAATTTTTCTGTAATATTTTTAGAAATCACGGTTTCCCACTTGTTACTGGATTACGTGCAGAATTTTCAAAGCATATCATTAAATCTCTCCGGCCTGTTTCCTGACCCATCTTCCTTTAATTCTCTGCATTTCCAAAACGTCAGCCAAATATGCCTGCTCACGTTCCCTGCCTTAGCATGTGTATAACTCATTAACTATAATGTCCTACCCACTTCAACTACTCATCTATGTCAACCCTAAATTTTACTTCCTTCATGATCTCTTTCCTGAGCTTGTAACCAAATATGATGTATGATCATTCCTTCTCTGAACTTCCAGAAAATATTTGGTACCACTTAAACCACACATCATATTCTTTCTTATAATCCAGCTGGGGCTTCTACAATTTTATTTTTTCCTTCAGTTCTCCAAACAATACCCTCTTCTTACTACCAGAATAATATCAATTTAAAATGTCTCAAAAATAAACAAATAAAACTGTGCTTCACCTAACTTTGCTTTCTCTGTATTGATCCTTTTACATGGATAAGCTCAATTAACATTTGCTGAATTGACTTTGTAATAATTCAGATGAACAAAATAAATTCATACTAACTAGATCAGCCAAATATGTAATTTTTAGTAATTTTTTTTTGAAAATCAGTATTTTAAAAGATTTTTATTACATGATGAATTTTTGGTTTTTGATTTTTCTCCATAAATATAGTCTAGATAAAAAATGATGGAGTTAATTTATGGGATATATTTGTTTCTTCATTTATTCAACAAATATATATTGGTACCTACCATGTGCCAGGATAGGTTTCAGCTCTGAAAAATAACATCCCTGCACTAATAGGGTCTAGCCTAGTTGTGTAGAGAGACCACTAGATATATAATTTAATGTTAGTCATAAGTGACATAAAGAAAAATGAGGAATACAGGGAATACAGGGTGATCAGGGCTGCTATTTAACATAGAGTAGTAGAGAAAGCTCCTTTGAGGTGAGAAAGAAGTAAGGAAACCAGACATAAATTTCTTGGAGGGAAAGAATATTTTGGCAGAGAAAACAGTGCAGAAACCTTGAAGCAAGAGTATGCTTGGTTTGCTCAAGGGACACAAAGAGGCTAATGAGGCTAAAATATTGTGTACTTGGAAGAGAGCAGGAAAAGATAAGATTAAAACTGTAGATTGCACACAGCCACATCATATAGAGCTTTGTAGGCCATGGTAAGGATTATGGGTTTGATGAAGAGCCATTGAGGGTTTTGACCAGAAGGGTAATTTGATCTGATTTTATGTTTTAAAAGAATCTAGTTGTTGTCTGGAGAATTGACTGGGAGAGGGTCAAGACTAGAAGCAGGAGGATCATTTATGTAGCTATTGCGATAATCCAGGTGAGATATAATGATAGCTTATAACAGAACTATAGCGGGGGAGGTAATGAGAAAGATTCAAAATCTGCCTATGTTATGGAAGTAGAGCCAACAGGACTGTCCAATGATTTGAATTCTGGAGGTTAAAAAAGAAAGCTCAAGAATGATTCCAAGGTTGTCAGCCTGAATAACTATTAATTGATATGTCATTTATCAAAATGCGGAAAACCATGGGAAGAGAAAGATAAGAGGATGCAGTTCAGAATTTAGTTAGGGCCATATTGAGATGCTCATGAGATGTCCAAGTGTCAAGGAAGTAGCTGGGTTTTTTGAGTCTGGAGGTCAGTTGTGGTCAGGGCTGAAGATAAAAGTTTGGAAGTCATTGTTGTGTAGTGGGTATTTACATCAATAAGACCAAGAGAAGTAGTGTCAAAACTATGCTAGAGCACTCCAATAGTAACGATTAATAAGAGGAGAAGGATTCAGCAAAGGGGCCTTAGAGGCAGTAGTCATGAAGGTGGAAGGAAAACCAGAAAGAAGTGTCCAGGTTACAGAAGCCAAATGAAGATAGAGTCTTAAAATGGAGGGAGGGATCGACTGTATCAAGATGAGTGTAGTTTATGCATTGAATTTGAGCATGTTGAAACCAGTGGGCTTCAGGGCTGATGATTTTTTAAAAGTCAGTAATTAAGAATTGCAAGACTGTTACTTCTGAAATTGATACATTTCTTTTTTTCTCT
>NW_006435781.1:930677-949835 GCF_000325575.1 Pteropus alecto
GAGTCAACAAAATGTACAAGGACCGCCAAGGGTAGGTAACACTTCCATTTTACTAAATTATTATACCTGTTTTTAGGGAACTCTAGAGTTTATTTCAATGTTAGCAATGGAAAAAAAGAGGTGGAGAGGAAGAGAGAGAGGTATCACTATCACTGGAAAAAGTTAAGTGGAGTGAGAACAAATTATTTTGTACTAAAGTTAGCATTATGTTGGAGCACTATATTATCTGCTAAAATTCAGATAATGTCAAAAAAGGTTTGATTATTTAATTGAGTTAATGTAAATACTTGTGTAATATAAAATGTATATCTTTGGTCAAACCTGTGTTCTATATATTTATATCAGTTTGATACTTGGATTAATATGTTTAAAATGTAAGCTATGAACAAAAAGTTTATTTTCATTTAATTGTTTCTATTTTGAAGGCATTACTTTACATTTTGAAGTCCCCCCACTTATTTTTTTGCTATGAAGAATGTGTTGGCTTGATTTAAAACAGCGTTTTAGTGCTTACCTTAATTAAAAGTATCTAACTTTTTACCAAAATTTTTGAATTTATATACATTCTTTAGCCTCAAGAAGGTAGAGTATTGTTTTCTCTTTTAATTTTAGGTTAAAATTTATAAAGGTCTAATGGCTTTAAAACAATTTGTTTCAACGATTTATAGTCCTAAGACAGTCTTCTTCATTATTCTCAAGGAAAATCAAATCATTTTTAATAGCTATAGTGAACTTCCTAAATATCTCTCATCTCTGTCCATTTCTAACCTTCTCTCTATTGTAGTTCTTCATTTACTACACTAGATTCTTAAACTAATACTTCTAGCAGAAATCTTGGTTATCTCCAATGAGAATCCCTACTTTGCTCCTAATCACCTTTTATCCAGAGTTGTTTTCCAAAGTGTAAGAACTTCAATACTATAATTTCATTTCCCTTAGAATAAAGTCCATACTCACTAACTGAGCCTATAAAGCCTTCACATGTCCCCTGCTTATCTGGTCAGCCTCACTGCTTTTTAATTCCTGCCTACATTACCGTCCCTCCAATTTCTGCTCTAGCAGTGTTAATTCGATTTGAAGATCTTCGTATGTTTTGTTCTCCTTCTGGCCTATCTGTCCTTCAGATCTCACCTGAGATGTTCTTTCTTTCTTAAAGTTTACTATAAAGTCTGGAAACTTAGATATTATTTTCACATTTAATGTAATATAATATCAATATACTAGTTATGTAGTTGTAAATGTTGCCAGACTCTGTGGCTCCAAAGTAACCTACTTCTAGAATTTACCACATAGTAATCAATGTGTTTACTTTTGTACCTCCTGCACAAGCTCCTTAAAGACAAGAGCTATCTTTTATTTTGTACAATATGCTTGGTACTAATATAGTACTGAGTACAAAGTGGATGTTCAGCATGTCTGGACTGAAGCCTCCTCTCAGAAACCTGAGAATATTTATCCCTGGCTGGTCTAATAGTTTTATCTCAACTTTCTGGAAAACAGCTGACCCCAGGGTATCCAAAGCCAGTATTGATAAAACAAACTCAACAACCCTGTACATATGCCATAAAAGACAAACTTATAATGCCACTGTGGTATACCTTCTCTCAATATCCCACACTGAGTCATTATGATCCTCTTATGTAAGCTACTCCAGTGAGGTCGGTTTCATCACCCTCTTTTGGAGCGCTTATTCCCATGTTGGGATATTCTTGTCTCTGTCATCTTCTCTCAGACAGTGTTTTCTCTTAGCCATCCAGGCCACTAACACCATCACCTAAGAAACTTGTGGGAGGAGCGGTCATGGGTAGCCAGTGATCACTGTGCTTCTATAGGCATCTACTACTCTGTACTAAAAGCAGTGGTGAAACTTTCTGCTTTCTGAGGCTGCTCCCATACTTTATATATGTCACCTTTATCCAGTGAGCTAGTTATTCCCTTCTTACCAGGTCATATAGATGCTTTCCTTTCAGTTCACCTTTAACCGTAGACTTTAAAAGAAGCAGAAACACCAATGTCATTCCATAGAGAGGGTAAACTGAAATTTCACCCCAAACCTGGGGCCTTTCATATGTCTGGCAAAGGATAGAGTTTCTCTAACAGCTTTAGGCTCGCTCTTTTCATATCTAGAGGCTGGAAGAGTATCTTAATTTTATTCTAATTGACCTTCTGTAGTAACTGGTGAGGAACTATTAAATATCCTGTCTTTTCGTCTAGTCTCAGATAAAACTGGTTTAAATCATATACAGTCCAAATTGTTTTGGAATCCTGGCTTTGCCACTGATTAGCTTTGTGTCCTTCGGTAAGTTCCTTAACTTTTATGCTCCACAATTCCCTTATCTATAAAATGGGATAAAAATATTTTCTAAGTCATAAGGTCATTATGAGGACTGAATGACAGAGTGCATGTAGAGTGCTTAGAGGATCGCTTATACATGATGATGACTCAGTTAAGCTTGGCAATATTGATGATAAAAATGGTGGTCTTATGGCTCTGATCGTCTTCATGCCTGTTAATTTATTCTGATATTCTTTCACATTTTTCTGAGCACTATCGAAAAATGAATTAAATTCAGTCCCTGCTCTGAAGAATCCCCCAGTCCTAGAGAGAAAATGAGCAGTCAGTAAAACATGGCTTAATAGATGTAAGCTGTGCTAGATGGCAAGAGCAAGATTCTGGGGAGTGGAAAAGGAATATCTTACACAGGGTCAGTAATAAAGCAAGGTCTGTGAACCATTCGAGGTTCTGAGTTACAGTTAACAGAAAGTGACTCTGCTAACCTTAGGTAGAATTACACAGTTTATTAGAAGGATATCAGGTAACTCATAGAATCAATGGAAAGGCCTGAAATCCAGCTTTAAAAATGGGCAGAAACTATCAAAGAAGACCAGGCTAGGCATTCAGAAACACATCCAGCATCAAGCCACAAAATGAATCTAAGTAATAAATTGCTTTCAAAGCCATGATATGCTGGTATACTCAGAAGTATCTTTGTCACTGAATAATGTTTGCTACAATCACTGCCAAAAAGTATCTAAATTATTACTTCTTTTTGTGTCACTAATTTCAGAATTAAGATTTCTGACAGAACTATTAGTAAGGCAGGGGTTGGATATTTTTCTCTAAAGGTTCAGTTAGTGAATATTTTAGTCTTTGCAGGCCATATATCTTTGTTGAAACTATTCAATTTTACTGTTGTAGGTTAAAAGAAGCCATAGATAATATATAAATGAATGGGCAATGCTTATTCTAATAAAACTTTGTTTACAAAGACAGGTGGTGGGCCAGATTTTGCTGGTGGGTCATAAATTGCAGAGTCCTATTATAAGGCAAGCTGAGGTCATATAACTAGGTTCTAACTGCCAGGGGTCAGGGAAAATAAAAAGCTGGAATTTGGGCTTTTTTGTCATGGTAGTTAGGGACTTGTCTCCCACCAAGGACCATACAATGGTAGATTCTTGAATCCTTAGAAAGATTAGAAGTTATACATTCATAAATAGACAAATGGCCAGTATAGCCTTCATGTTGGGTTCTCAATAAAAATTTACTAAATTTTTAAATAACCCATCTCGAGGTTAAATCAAAATATTTTTGAGTCAGTAAGAAAGTATTGGTATTTCTTCATATATGATCCATGTATGATAGTATATTATTTAGCTATTGCCATAATACAGTGATTCAAATCCCCCTAACCTCGGATGCAGGTTGCATGTTGCATGTGTCTTTACTCTGGGCCTAAGATGAAGGGCCAGTGGCATGATTTGCTCATGATGGATAATCAGAGTATAAAACAAGCCTAACCTCCCAAGAGCATTTATGGCCTATGCCATAATATATATGGACTATGTCAAGTCCACTCACAGTCAATTCGCCAGAGCAAGCCTAACATCCATAGAATTTGGGAAAGTCGTCCCATCCATTAGCAGATGGTGAAGAAGGATGAATATTTGGTGAACAATAATCTAAACTATTAAAGATACTTAATCATTAATAATAAATGATTTTTTTATAGCTAGAAAATACATTAGTGATTTTTGTCCCGCTTTATTTTACAGGAGAGACTAAATCTCAAAGATGTTAAATGACTTGCTCAAGCTCATCCTACATGGAGTATTTCTATTTTACCAAAATATCAAGTTCTACTATGTTTGCATACTCACAATAAGTTACAAATATGGCAAAATGTGTTAGACTCTTAGCATTCCTAAGGCATAGGTTCTGAGACCATCATTAATCAACAAATTCATGAATGCCATAATGACAAAACTCACTTATATTAATTTCATAGTGTAAAACAGACATTACTCTTTAGGAGAGGGCAAGTAGAGAATTAAAATCCAGATTGATTTGTGACTGCTCACTCATTGTCTACTCTAAGAGACCTGCTTCCAATATTGTCTTCCAGCATATAGAATTTCAACATGTGTTTCAGTGAACTTACAAGTTATCAAAATACTAAAAGTGGCTCCTGTCCATGGAAACACAAATAGTGAATATAGTAAACATTAAATCCTTGAATCCTATGTACCATGTATATGGGTAGATATACATATATATAAGATTAATATTTAAATGTATGGGACATTGTTGCTAAATTCTGTTTTCATCTATTTCTTGATGGGTTACTCATTACTTATAAACGATACCTACAGGAAGCACGTGAAAATAAAGAGAAAATTAACATAATATCTCCTTAGTATTAGAAAAAACTTCCTTTTTTTCTTTCAGAAAAACACTTGAGGGCCTACTAAGTGTCAAGTACTCTGTTGTCTTTTCTTTCTCATACCATTTTTGCTATCCCTTAAACCATTAATACCTTTGCCCCATGTTTAGGAAATGACTCCCAAGCCTAAGGAGATAGCACAGTCCAAATGAAATAATAAAAGCGAAAGAAGTTTCTAGACTACAAATTGCTATGTAGCCATAAGATGGCATTATTGCTTAACAACAAGGTTCTAGTCTGACATCAAGCAAGTGATTTTTTTTTTAAATTGGTATTCCTCCTTAGAGTTGCATTTAGTCAGGTATTTTGGGATGACTCACCCATACATTTAAGTGGTTAAATTCAAGGTGATTCTGAGCTTTAGATCTGATGTAAAGAAGACATGAGACCAAACAATAATTTTTATAATATTGAATTTCTAGAGAAAAAAATATCAAAAATATTGGGAAATGAGTATGAGGGCATTTTAAAAATCAAATTGATTACCAATGATATTTCATGGAATAAAAAATAAGAAAACAGTGTTGTATAAAAGGAGCCAGACACAAAATGATACATATTGTATGACTCTATATACTTAAAACTCAAAAAGAGGCATATCGAGGCTTAAAGGTCAGATATGGTTGCCTTTATTGGGAAGAATAATTCAGGATCCGGTTCAGGGGTTCTGAGTAACATTTTATATCTTGATCTGGATGCTGGTTGATTAAGATATTTCCTTTAAGAAAGTTTATGGAACTGTACACTTGTGATTTCTACACTTTCTATATGTATGCTGTACTTGAATGAAATTTACACTTAAGATTAAAAAAATAATAAATATATACTTTTTTCAAGTATAGGAAAGACCTAACTCAGAATTTTTCAAAAGGTGCAGCTTTAAGAAAACCATATTACATTGGTCTAGTTTTGACATTTCACCATGGACCCCTGAACACTTTATAATTGACCAGTACAGACCCTAAGATAAGTATTGTGGGCACCACTGCTCTAAAGAAAGTTTCCTGAATTTACAACCATCGTGCCGGGAGCACAGTGCCTCATGTCAATAAGATACTGAGGGTGGTAGAGCTGGAAGCTGCTTCCCCGGTGATTTCTCCTTTGTTTAGTTCCCTTAGTGCCAGGCCCACAGTACTAAAGCACTCAGACTCTTGCTGCCGTTTGTACTGCATGAAGGAAAATGAGACAATGGAAGGAGAGAAAACAGGAATAGAAGCCAAAGAAATCTGATTTGAAGAGAAAGTGCCTTAATCATCTCTGTATTCAGACTCTAGGGAATAAGCATGTGATTTTGCGAGTTTACTCCTCATACAACTCTCTCATAAGCATTTGCTATTTCACTTGTAACTTTTCTGTGAAGACATTCAATACATATTTTTTTCGCATGTCAAGGTGAGGAATGTAACCCCACACTACACACAGAGGGAAAGAATAATATACTAATTCTCATGCCATCACTACAGTTTTATCCTCTAAAGTGGAAGTTGGACAGATGCATAATCAGGGAGCTTTTCCAGAATTGTTCGTTCCCACATGAGACATTCAGCTATAGCAGCATTATTAGCCTTTTCTATTTGTCACAATGCCATATGTAGTTGGGAAAATACATGATAAACACACATAGTATCCTGAAAACTCAGGAAAGATTAACATTGTGGTCTTAGAATTAGGCTCTACTCAATGTAAAGATTTTCATGCAGGATTGGATCTTCATATTTTCTCCCCAAGTATATGTATATGTGCCAATACATAATTCTACTATTGGTTTTTGAAGCTCGTAGAATTAAGAGGTTAAAAAAAAAGTCTCTTGGGTAAGTTTTTTACATCTTATTTCAGTGCATCTCTTTGAACTGACCAGGGGAATGAATTCTCATTTATTTATTCATGGGGACGATGTAGGGGCAGATGTGTTAAATAGCAGAAGAAGTAAAGTTTCCTGTGTTCTACTTTAAGGTGCTATTGAGACCATAGTATATGGGGAAGGCTTCTGTTTTGGTTCTCAGCATCAATATATTTTTTTAAATCATTATTTATTGTCACTGATTTTATAGAATTTACTTTTAAAGCTTGTTTAAGAAAATAATACATAATTTACCTCCATAGATATATCAGGAAACATTCTTATACATAGACATACAGACATACTAACTGACCTAAATGCTGAAAATATTGTTAACCTTTAAGTTTTCCCCAGGTAAGTAAGTATCTTATTCACTATCTGCTCTTCTACCTTCATCTACATTGATTGGTCTGATTTATTTTATTGGCTTCTGGATGTCAGAAACCACATCAATTTTGCTTCTTTGCACAATGCCCAGTACAATGCATATGGTTAATACTATTTGGTGATAATGATGATGATGAAAACTATAATATTAAAGCATCCATGTCATATATGCCAAAAATAAATCATCAGGTCTTTAAGAAAGGCAAATCTTTCAGTTACCTGTCATTCTCTATAATCTCCCTTCATTCACTAAGTTTAGCCTCTACATCATCTATTCTGCTATATCTGTTTCCTCAGTTTAAGGGTTTGCCCCTCCTGCACACTATCTTCTATTTCGTGCTGTTCTGTTCAAGTGTTTATATTTCTTCCCAGGATTTGTAGAATCTAAACCAATCCATACCAATTGTGAATATCTTTCAGTGGCTCGTTGTTGCCCTTTGAACACTACTGAGAGAGCAACTGTGGGCCAAATAGAGGAGTCTTTGTTTTCACTTAACAGCCCAAAATGAAGTGTATGATTTGACTGCTGATTTCAATTACATGGAGGTTTTTACCACAAGAGGCAAACTTTAAACCGCAAAAATCAGTCCCTTATAGTTGGTGTTAGGAGATATTTAATGTTAATGTATTGACTATCAAACAGTCTCATTAAAACAAACCAATCATCAATGAAAATATTCTTACCCATAATTCTGATTTTTGAAACTCTATTTAAAACATGAACTATTCAGTACAGTACACCATTTGAATTAGATCCCTAAACTATCCCTTGATTTATATTTCCTGCTTTACTTATAATTTCTTCTGAATTCTTAGTTGTTGAGAACAGTTGGTGAAGGAACTGAATGAAAGGGATCTATTGTGTTTATTTAATAAAAGGGCATTTGAAATGCATATAATATGTTCGATTCAGCCCATCAACTTATCTTCTGTATGTTTCTATTGCTAGTTCAAAGCACTCAAGAGTTACAGAATGATTTGCTTTTTATGAGAGCCATTTCATACAAAATCATTTGCCTTATATCTTCAACATTTTCAAATTCTTATAAATCTTTACAGTTCACATAGAGGTTAGCTTAAAACTTGCTTCAGATAAGAAATTGACTAGATATAAAATTCACGTAATCTCAGAGTTAACCATAGATCAATATCCTGAATCTTTTTCTCAAAGTAATTGAACATTTTTGTTTCCCAGGATAGCTGTAGACACACATTTCCATTCTTCACCATAGATGATTCTGCTTCTTCAGTGTACAGGCAGCTATAGTTTGCTTGATTGTTATCTACATAAACTAATATTTTCATTATTACCAAAAGGAAAATGATCTAATATAGAAACCAATTTTATGTCTATAGCTTCATTTTGGAAATAATGCCATTATTTGGCTTTACTTGTTGTATGTTTCCTGACTTTGTCAAGTCACAAATTTTCTTCTGTAAATATATATTTTTTTCCCTCTACAGAGAAGAGATGAATTTTAGAAGAAAGCAAAACTTCATTAAATGTAATTTTTTGAGAAGTTTTTTTGACTTTATCAATTAGAGTTGTTTATGTTTGTTTGTTTTTGTTTTGTTTTTGTTTTGTTTTGTTTTGTTTTGGCAGAGAAAAAATAGGCTTAAGGTAGCAATGCCTTCACTAAGACAGAAACATATTTCTCACTTCTTAAAAACCTAGGAGTTTACAGTCAAGGCAGGTATGATGGCTTTGTTCATTCCTGTTTTCTATACAGTTATCTTTATATAGTGAGTCCTCATGAACGTGTTACAAGATGGAGTTCTCATGACATCCACAATCCAAGAATGATGAGAGGAATAAATAATGAATACCAATTATATTTTAGAGAGAATTCCTGGAAGAAGCCATGTTTTACTTATACTTATACTTCATTGGCCAGAAGTCAGTCACATGACTACACCTAAGCTGCAAGGGAGGATGGGAAATGTGATATTTATTCCTGGATGTTATATGCTCTGCCAAAACATATACATGTATGGAAAAATGGGAGATTGGTTATTGAAAGAACACTAACAGTCTTCAGTATAAATAGAGAAAACGTGTTTTTTTTTTTAGCAGCCTTAAGAAATATGTACAAAGGGTAGCTGAGTCTAGGGTTACTTCCCTACTTTTGCATAATTTTATGAACTCTGCTTCAGCTAACATTTTACTCTGGCTTCCTGAATTCTGCTAATATAAAAGTGGAAGTTTTTCATCATTGTTCAATACCCACTCTTCTTTCTCTCCACATCCTCAAAACAATTTCTCATTAATCAAATTTTGTCTGACTTCCCCGTTTACAAGAAATCCACTGTTTAGCTAAGGAGAGAGATAGATAACTTGATTGTCAAAGTGCTCCTTGGTTGTATATCACCTACTTACTTACTTTGATGAAGGCTGGTAAATTTTTGCAGATTAGATTGCTAACTCCAAGTATTCCACTATTAAATAAGGATCTAAGCATAAAGCTACAATTATGGCAATGCATAACATTTCAGGACATTTCTTTTTCTGGACATATAAAATAACCTTTCATGAGGTTAAAGAGCTGCTTCTTTTTTAGGAACATACATGTGCCATGTATGCTTTCAGTGTATTACATATATGATTTCATCCTCAAGAGATCTGTATTTTACAGATGAGAAACTTTAGGTTTAGAGAGAATAAATAATGTCTCATGCTTGAAGTGTATGCCAGAGACTGTATTTGGACCCTGGTTATGAGCTCTTGTCTGCTACACCCCTTGCTTCCTGTGCATTTCACATAAGATTTCTAATGTTCAAGGATTATGTTCTGTCTTCTAGATGTCATTCTTCAGTAGCGGCAACAGGGAAACATATAAAAAGGTTTTTTTTTTTTGTTTTTTTTTTTTTTAATCTGGTTTCTGACAGTACAGTGTTTTAAATAGATGTTTAAATTTTACAAGATGATGTCTTCATGTTCAATATCTGTAGAAGAAATAGATTGTGATTCTGTAAGATGCTTGGCATAGCCAAATGGCGAAGGACCTTCTCAAGGGCTTGAGGAACCCTGACTTGTTCTTTGGCAGCCTGATTCCTACTCACTGTTAAAGACCCAGTGCAAATACCACCATTTAAAATCCTTCACTGGTCTCGATCAATTATTCCATTCTCTGTGTTCCTAGAACTCTTTGTTCATGTACTTCTCTTACAAGTGCTTATCATGAATTTATGTCTTACACAGCTGTGTGCAACTCTACCATTAGAGTTTTTATCTCTGTAGGGCGGAAACTGTGCCATATACCTTTTGTCACCCTAAAGCCAAACAATATAATTTCATGGTAGCTGCTCAATATATATTAACTTTTTCAAATCACTGGGTCATTAAATGTAAATGATAAACTGCTCACTCAAAAGTTAATATTTTGGAATGAATAAGGTTCTTGTTTCTTTGATTAACAAGAATTTTATCTCTGTCATACTTTATTCAACAAAATATTTATGAAAGATAATTTTCTTCATATTTACTTTCACTTTTCTATAATAAAACTGAATTATGACTTTGAAGTATGGTTCTAGCAATGTATGAATAATCTGATATCTGATATATTCTTCTAATTATGGTGATTGAGAGAAATAAACATTCTCTCAAAAAGAAATATATACCCATTAGCTACTAAAGTAAACATAACCTTCGGGTAGAAGTCAACAAACTTTTTATTTCCTTACTTGCTCGTTTTAATTTCTGCTATTCTGGGGGTGGGAGGGTGAGGAATTTGTTGCCATTTAAAAAATTCTAACACTTTAAACAATTTGTTTACTCAGTGAGAATTGCAAATTCTTGCCTATAAGGCAATTTTCACAAGAATTATTTTCTTATTAGTTTTATTTTATCCATGGACCATCTCAAATTCCTCTTGAAAACATCACTTTCCTCAAGGGAAGAGTGCCCATTACAAGCTAAAATGTAGTTTTTGAGAGATTTCAGCTTGAAATAACACATTTTAAAATATTCCATGTGGTTTCATAAAATGGCTAGATACTCAGAAAAATAAATAACAGTTTAGATAGACATTTTAGAAATTCTAAACATTTGAATAATTTGTATATTTGAAGAAATGTAAACTATATTTTTACACAAAAGGTGAATTTTGTCTGTTTAGTTTCTCTTGAAGTTCTCTCTCTGTCTCTCTCTCTCTCTGCCTTTCTCTAACGTTCAAAGGTGTAGCCCACCATTTAAACTAACAATAGTTATTCTATGACCTTGTTTTGAAGGAATTCTGAGGAAATCAGAGATATAGTTCTGTAATCTGTATGAGTACCTTCCATATAATACTAGCACCATGATTAGAACATAGATGCCAACTCTCTTTTTTGTCATATCCCTTTTTCCTTATCTCCCAGTAACATAGGAGTGATCCAAGGTAGCTGTCTGTTGGGCCCCACTGGATCTGTCAGTATTGGTCAGCTGCTGTCACAATAATTCTATGTAACACACATTCTCCAAAATAACAGTAGGCTATTATTCTCATGCTTACAGGGATACTGTAAGCCAACTCTATAACATCCTGTGGGATGGTAGGTTGAATGAATAGGCCTGATGTGTTTTACTCAGGGACCCAGGTCTGAAACAATTCATATGGCAAGCCCAAAGTCTCAGAGCAGAAGTACATACTTTACTCATTGCGAAGCCATGTCAAGAGTGAGGATACATAATACTACTATAGAATAGAATTAGGAATAACAATTTAAAATACTACAATACCCTAGTAGAATATTACAGCACTGTTTAACATTTCTAATGGAACACATAACTTTCTGAGTCAGCCCAATCTACAATTTGTTGATTCCACTTGCAAGTGTATCCTGAATCCATTTTTCCACAATTTATCTCTAATCTACTGTGTTAGGTATAATTTTATTTAAAAAAAACAAAAACAAAAAACTATAATATTATTAAGCAGAAATTTAAAGTCTCCTGAAAAAATAGGATATGGAAACAAACTTGAAAATGCAGTTTTATTTACCAACTTGAGAGTTTCCTTGTGCTTCGGCACACTTGTGGAAGTTACATTTCTGAACAGCATCATGACTTTCTATACCCAGCTGTCTGCTGATGGAAATACCATAAGCTGACTATTGCGGCTCATAGTATACCCTTGAAGAAGGCCATCTGGTTTATGTCTCTTGGCAAAATTTGTTTAAAAACAAGCAGCTGCATGACAAAGTAAGAAGGAGTCTCTGTCTAGCTGTGGTAAATAAGTAGGTTTGCAATGCACATAATAAGCATTTTCCAATCTAAGCTAACATTTCTAAAAGGGAAACATTCTTTTCTCATAGATAAATGAAAAATACACAGAATGCAATGAGACAAGCAAGGGACTCCATCAAATTTATATTTTAGCAGCTTAATATTGTGAGAAAAATTAACAAAATAAAACTGGATTTGCGATTAGATACAACCTTCTGATAATAACTGTTTTGTATATTTATATAGAATCTAATGCTTGGAAATTGATATGTTTTTAATTCCTTACATTAAAATTCAAATTTCTTAAAAACCTACCCTTTGAATCCTAACATTAGTTGGAATTTAATGATTCATTGAACACACACTCTCTCCTACTAGGTCTCTGTGTATCCTGTTACACTTACTCCATCTCAAAAAAGAGTACATGTTACATTTTTTGAAAGCATGAATGGAATTTCCAGTCATGTTAAGTGCTTTCCCTTAACTCTATCTAAAGGATCAGACTAGCCACGGTTAAGAATTTATTTTGGTCTTAATAAAATTTTGGAGGTTAAGAATGTTTTAGTTTGGGTTTCTCCCAAAGCTAATCCTGAGACAAGGTTTTGAGTTCAGGTTGTTTATTTGGGAGGTGACCCCAGGAAGCTGTGGTAGAGTAGTGGGGTGGTAAGAAAGAGAAGAGAAATTAGCCTGTCAAGAGTATTATCAAGCCAGCTTGCTGTGGAGGACTAGAGCTTAATTCCGTGGAGAAAGTCTGGGAAATCATAAAACAGGTGTCTTGGAATTACTTTAGGCAAGGGGCGAGAGAGCCTTCAGATTAAGTCATAGAGTTAATGGCTGTTGGACATCAACCAGGGCACACTAGAGTGTCAAGAGTCAAGAGAATGGGTAAAGCTCCAATAGGATCTGTTACAGAATGGAGGAGGGGAGCCTTGTTTTACTAAATAAGGCTGACTGTCCTTCTTTACCCAGTTGTTCACTCTTTTGCTTATTTGTGCTACTTTTCCGATTCCTACTTTCTTTGGATCTTGCCTTATCCTAAGCATTCACATTCTGATGCTTGCATGTCTGTCTCAATCTTCCACATTGACTTGTTTGTTTACTCTTTTACTGACGTTTACCTTTGCTATTTGTATGTACTTAACTGTAGTTAGTTATTTGAATGTATGAATCTTGCTTTACAATTTTAACTGGACTTAGTTTTTTGTTTTTGTTTTTGTTTTTGTTTTTTTAAGGTGAGAATCACACTAGTGACACAATTAGATCTAGAAATTAAAGCTCATGTGTAGACACAGTCTACATAGGTCACTTCTTGAATTGCATAAAAACTGGAAATTGTATTTTTCTTTCACTAATAAATAAATTATTTGGGAGATTAGTCAAAGGATTAATTAAATTTTATCTGTTTGCAAACTTTATTTCAAGTCTTCTGCAAGTTATCCAGCAGTATTGTTTCTAGCATCAAAGGACAAGTTAAAATTATAATAACTTTTTTATGGTCACGTTATCCACAAAGGCCTCTGTTACTCATTTGGATCAGCAGACTACATGCATGGTATTAGTTAGACGTTCATTACTCATTCTAACATTTCAAAGTTAAAGTCCTGGAAGATCAAAAATGTAATTCTTCATATATCTTTTTCTAGAAAAGCTGAAAATAAATTAGTTCTCACTAGGGAAGAATGAAGACAAATTTTACTCATTAGTTAATCTTGCCTCATGATCAGAATTCTTTGGCACATGAAAATCATTTGGTTTATGAGTGGTAATAGGAAGAATAATGAGAATGATTAGAGATCTATAAGACTGGACTAGATGACAACAAAAGAAAGAGCAAGCAAGGCTTTTGAAATGTATAAAGAAGGAAGTTTAAGGGATACATAAACAAGGCTTGAAGTATTTTAAGCTTGAAGAACATGGGTAGATGAGATAAGTGAAGCTAAGTGAAAATCCTTCCTTTCCTGAGAAGAGAGAGGATTGAAATTGTGTGAAGGTTTTGTTTTGTTTCTTAATAAGGAAACACCTGCGGCAAATCTGAGGAATTAGAAAAGTGAGACTTTTATAACTGTGATGTTTCAAAGGTCACAAAGGAAATTAAATTGTAGATTGGGTTTTAAAGCACTGAATTACTTCCAGTCCCTTTTTTTTTTTTTAGGATTCTGTACATAGCAAGAAAATAGATTGCAGCGTAGCTAAAGGGGAACATTTAGATTTTCACTAGTTTTGGTATGGACTATATCAAGGTCTTTTTGGGTTTGGTGACTTATATTAATCATTAAAGGTACAACCAATTACTATAACAAGTTATTATTATTAAACAACCTCTTATTGGCTGGACAAGACCATGTATCTTTTTGAAGTTATAAAGGAAAGGCAGTAAGAAATATATCTTGTATGAAGACTGCTCTTATCAGTCTCATCAATGGGAATAAAATTAGATTCTTTATCTGTACAGCACTTCAATATTTCTGCTTTTGCTTCAAAACATCTTAGTCATAAGTGATATTTTTATCAATGATATTTTCCAAAAAATGTTTCCTAGGGAATAACTATGAATATTAGAAAATATAAACATGAAATGTTTTCCATAAAATAGCTGTCTAAATTATTTTCATGATAGCATTTCTGTCTATGAAGTCTACTCTTAATATCAAACACTGCAAGTAGACAGAACTTAAAATACCTAACTCACAGACATTCTATTATAAATAAGATAATGGAATTTGAAAGCAAAAAGGCAAAAGAAATATGTAGTTTAGCTTCAATAAGTCAACTCAGAAAGTAAAATGTACTGATTATACCACCTCTTTTACATACATGAGTTGTTTTTTTTTACATTGAAGAAACCTATGGACACTTGGTTTTCATTCTGCTGACAGAAATAGTCTCTTGGACTATATGAAAATAGTTTGAAAGACTTTATTTACATTTTTTTCCTCTGGATGTCAAACATATGAAATGATTTTTGAAATCAATATCTAAAAGATAGATGAAAATGGGTAGAAGGAAAGGAAGAATTGTTTCAGTTAACAGGCCATGTTTTCCTGTGTCTCTCATCAGATGAAAGGTATATATTACCACTCAACATCCTGGATGGGCTTCCTGTAGGGGAAATTTTTCTTGTTTTTCATTTGTCTGTCTCTCAGAACTAAGACATGTGTTTCATGTTGCTAGGTAGTAAAAATCAATTGAGATTTTCATGGAAAATGCTCTCTCTTCATCCTAAGAAAAAAATTCTCATGATAATTTCACTTAGTGAGAAGCGACCCCCCAAAAGTTAGCTTCTAGTTAATTCCGTATATGTTAATGTTGTCATTTTAATCAAGTTATAAAATAAATATCCAGGTTTTAATAAAGTAGCAAAATAATAGCCAAGTTCCTGACAGTAACTGTAGTAAAATGTAATTTCTATGGGCATGTGCTCACATTTTGACATGGTAGACTGATCTGGTAAGATTGGTAAAATGTTGTGCCTCCATATACTAAAACTTAATGACAGTTATTCTTCCAAAGCATGACAATGTCCCTAATAGCTGACATTCTGCAAAAGATTCTCTGTTATCACATGCCAAATGTTCACCAAATCTGTTTCTTGGGTTTTCTCTAAAGACTTGTATCCTACGTTTTGTTCCAGAAATCTGATAACGAGGTGAATAAGCAATGAACAAAAATGGCTGTTGTTTTATATAATGAATCTTTCTGAATACTGATAGAAATTTTCATGATATTATTTTATTTATATGATATCTTTAGGTATGTACTTCTGTTCTCTTCATTTAAAATTTTTGACAGATTATGTTGTAGTCATAGATTGGGTTCTCCAAAAAACAGACTCTGAGACAAAGATTTGCATGCAGAAGTTTTACTGTGGAGTATTCTTAAGAATAACACAGGGGAGGGAATAAAGAGAGCAGGATTGAGCAGAGGGAGGAGTTAAAATTGTGTTGTAGTTACAAGAGAGATATCATCTAGTTTTATGTGGAGTTGGGTTGGCCGTTTAGAGTATCTCTGAGTGAGGCAAAGAGGTTGAACCTTTGTAGCCTTAAATATATCTATCAGTCATTCGAAGATGAGTTTCCCCCTTACCCTCTTCCAGGCCCTGTAATCTTGGGCAAGAAAGCTTCTATCTTCTGAGGGAAATTTCTGAGAAGGGCTGAACTATGATTTGTTAGAGGATAATACTTCCAGAAACTGGAAGAATTAATGCTTCATTTGTAATTGATGAATTTGAGTGGCACACTGCAGTAGTAATTTATCCTTATTGAGGAAGCATATATTGTTTTAAAGTAAATATTTTTTACCTAGTAATGCATTTAGGTAGTGTTAGAGCCAAACTACTAACCTTTTTAATAGCTTTATTGAGGTATAGTTGACATACAATAAACCTCACATATTTAAATATTACAATTTGATGTTTTGACATATGTAAACACCAGTGAAACCATTACCACAATCAAGATAATGAACACATTCATCACCCTCACAAACCTCCTCTTGGTAATCCCTCCCACCCCACCCTACCCCTAGGCAACCATTGATCTGCTGTCTGATGCTACAAATCAGTTTGCATTTTCTAGAATTTTATACAAATAGAATCATAAAATATGTACTTTTTTCTGATATATCTTCTTTCACTCACAAGCTACTGACTTTCATTTTGTGGCTAATGTGATTGTTGTGTAAGCGAGTGTACACATTAAATAGGCAATAAAAATATTACAGTGTGAGTCTGATACTAGCTTATGGATCTGCATTAGATATAGAAATATGCCTTTACATTAGGATTAGTACTCAGGTTTCAAATGACTCCTGCCATTTAGTCAGTTATTGCTTTATTTGTAAATCAACCTTTTTTTATAAGCCCACCTTCCACCAATTGCATAAAAAATATATTTGATCTAATATCTGGTTATAGAAATGGAACATAATTCCTCCAGAAATTATAATGTTCAAGTTTTATAGTTTATTATAATTTATAATTATTTAAGGTATTTAGTCCTGAAATTGAGTTATACTCCCCCAATATTCTGTTCTACTGCCCACACCACACAAGAGCATCTTATTGCTTTCTTGAGCTCAATCATTTTCCTGGGTTAGCCATTTATTTAAATACACACACACACACACACACACACACTTAAATATAGTCTGCATAACTCCTGTAGAGAGATGTTTGTAGGTTGTTGTTTTGAGGTGTTAGTACTATTAAGTATAAGATAAAGAATTGCAAACACAAATTCAATAAAATAATCTTAAATTTACTAAATCAGTAGTACTACCACTTTAATCCAAAAAAACCTATGCCTTAATTAAGGTTCTCAAACACATGAACATACTGCCATTGTTTCTTATAAAGCCCTCAGGTGAAAACATCTATTGTCCTCCCTTTATTCCTCCCTCCACTTTAATTCCACATTTCAGCAGAACTCCTAAAGACTCTTCCTTTACAACTGTTTCCATGTCCTCACATTCTTTTCTTCTTGACATAAATCTCAAGTCAATAGATCCCTTGTAAGTGTTCTCTCTCCACTAAAACTCCTGTCTATTTTGACAGGTTAGTTTTTCTAAAGTAGTACTTCCTGTTTCACATTTCCCAGCACAGAAACCTTCAGTGGTTCTCTATTGATAGCCTTGGTTCAAACCCGTAGGCCCTAGAGGCAGGAAAGCTGGAGGATATGCTTTGCATGTTGTTTCTTTGGCCTTCAGGGAGCTTTGAAAGGCACTGAAACAGGGCCAGGGTTGGACTGGTCAACACAATCAATTTAGCTCTTATTGTCTTATACCTTGTACAGCTTTACAATTCTATGTCTTCCGCATGTCCCCTGAAGGCATTTGGTTTTTCTAACCTCTTAGCCCAGAGGCTGACATCTAAAACTCATAGCCTGGCATTCACAACCCTATTTACTTTCTCTGACTTGCAATTCCATGCAACTCTACAGGAAACTGGACTTGTTTTATCTAAAATGCCCTTATTCTACACTTCTTTGGAATATAATTTCATATATCACAATTTCACATACAAATCCTCTCCACCTATAACCATTAAGAAGCTTTGCTTATTAGAACCAGAAACAATTTCCTTCACCTTAAGTAAAATGGAATCTATTGGGGAGAGATATTGTATAGTTCACAGGAATGAAAGAAAAAGGGCAGCCATGCTGCAGGAAAGACAGTACTGAGAACTCAGAGTTCAAGAAAAGTTGCTTTTATGGGTGCCACCATCAAAATGGCTTAGCTCTAAACTCTCCTGTTCCTATTCCTCTCAACTTCAGATTCAAATTCCTAAATCTAATTGGCCCAACTGAGTCATTGTCGCACCCTTAATAAAGTTTGCAGAGCACTGTGATTAAAAGTCCTCCCAAGATCAAGGAGAATGTGGAAAAATTAATAATTCCAAAGGAAAAGCAGGATACCACTAACCAAAAAGTTGAATAGTTAGAACAATTAATGATAGCTGCCACAAAAAACTAACTGTTAAGTCTCAATGACTTAAATGCTTATTTTTTGCTTATATAAAGTTGATGTAAAATAAACAGCTCTTTTCCATACAGTGACTCAAGAACCTAGTATGTTTATATCTCACCATATAAACTTGAGAAGCATTGCCAAAGGGGACCTGAATAATGGACAATGACTATGAAGTGCTTCATACCAGAAATAATGCATCTAATTTTCTCCACCAGAGATGGGATCTTGGATGGATGGAGATCACACACACACACACACACCCATTAAATGATCCTTAAATGTCCTGCTCACATGCTACCTTTTCCATCAAGCTTTTCTTGATCAACCCATCAGGAGATGATCTCTAACTCCTCTGCTCATCAGGAGCATTACATTCCAGTTATTTACATTCCTATTATAATAATTTATAATGTTTCCATATTATACAACTTCTAAACTCTTATGAGACAATGATCAAGAATATTAATTTATTATTTTGTCTCCTCATAGCATCCAAGGCATAGTAGAGTTTCAATATATAATAATCTTTGAGGCCAGGG
>NW_006435781.1:949889-956765 GCF_000325575.1 Pteropus alecto
ATTGTTAATGACACAGTCATAGAAAGGTTATAACATTGCTATAAATTATACAAAATATTCTATTCACATTAGAATGTATGCTATAGAAACTGTTTTAAATCTGAAAAGTTAATGTGGATATGTATTGATTTTTTTTAAAAATCCTCAAAATAAAAATATTTCACACCTTTGGGTGAGATCTGAAAATATCAGTCATTATATGATATGGCTGAGTAGAATTGGAATAGTTACAATTTTAATGTAGGATTTTCTATGATCTTTTAGGGGACCCAAATGAAATTTCCTATTAAGTAATAGGAATTTTAAAGCCAAGCAGAAGCTACATTGGCAAAACATATGATATACTATGTTATCTTAAGTGTATCCTAAATCTTCTTTAACATTGTAGATAAGATATATAAGATTTTAGTTTCCAGTCACTTCTATCTATAATAATTTAAAACTGTTATTTATATCTACTATGATATAATGTGAATATACAATTTGTAGTACAGCGAAATAATTCACTTGAATTATTTTGGCTCTTTGGTACCTGAGACCTATTTTTGAATCATTTCTTTTTCTATTTATATAAATTGTGGTCTTTTATGATCTTACCTCTGACTATGTTCAAAACAGTGAAAAAGGACTATACAGCTTAGCCTCTCCAAGACTCAGGTACTTTCACTTGAAGCAGCATTTCTACCATCATCTTCAATAAAAGAAAAAAAACATGCAACATAGCATTTATGTGGAAAACTTATGACTGAATTTTCCACCTAATATATAAAGTAGTGATATAACTTGATAATTCTGTGATGAGAAAGCAAGATTTAGGTGGAACAATTGAATCTAGGTATTAATATTCTATTAACTTCACTGGAAATTATGACTTCTGTATGGCATTCTGCCCCTGGTTCCTCATCTATAGGCTGAAAATAACATTATCCTCTTCCTGTCTCTTTAAGTGAAGTTCTTTTAGCTATTTAAAGATATATGTTCTCTTTGGAGAATTGGTAGCACAGTTTTCTGTAACACAAATCAAAAAAATTTTAAAGAGCCAAATAGTAAATATTTTAGGCTTTGTGGGTGGTATGGTCTCTGTCAAAACTATTCAACTCTGTCATTTTTGTACAGAAGCTGCCTTAGACAACACATAAATGAATAGGCATGATTGTATTCTAATAAAGCTTTATTTTATAAAAGTAACTCAGCTCCTGAAACAAACATAGGATTATCATGTGATCCAGTAATTCTACTCCTGGGTATATATCCAAAAGAATTGAAAGCAGGGACTCGAACACATATTTTACATCCATGTTTATAGCAGCATTATTCACAATAAGCAAAAGGTAAAAACCCAATGTCCATTGACAGATGAATGCATAAACAACGTGTGGTAAATTCATACAATGTAACATTATTCAGCTTTTAAAGGGATGAAATTTCCACACAGCTACAATATGCATGAATGAAGCTTGAAGACATTAGTTCAGTGAAATAAGCCAAAAACAAAAGGAAAATTATTATATGACTCCACTTACGTGAGGTCCCTAGGGTAGTCAATTCATAGAGAATGAAAATAGAATGGTAGTTTCTAGAGGCTAGGGGGCAGGGAGGAATGAGGAATTGTTTAATGGATATGGAATTTTAGTTTGAGAAAATGAAAAAGTTCTGGAATGGATAGTGGTGATTGTTACACAATAATATGAATGTACTTAGTGCTACTGAATTGTACACTTAAAAATGGTTAAAATGGTAAATTTTATAGTCTGTGTATTTTCCCACAATAAAAATAAGCCCTTAGGCCTAAATTACCAACCCCCATCCCTAATCGTATTAATGAGCAATAAGAATAGCTACTCTTAGTACAGTCGATATTGCTAAGATGCAATAATTGCTACAGTGCAATGGTGGGTATCATTTGTGAATACTCTCTAGTTTCCATTTCCATTGTGGGTACATACACTCTCTGTATTATTAATCACATTATTTTGTACTTATTTGTTTACACAACTCCCTGTCCTCCCTCTCACACTCCTCCCAGACTACACACACACACACACACACACACACACACACGCGCACACACACACACACACACATTGTGAACTCTTCAAGAATGATGACTATATCTTCATTACTTGACTCATTGTTTGGCAGTACTCAATAAATCTAATTAGCAAGTGAATGGACATATTTGTCCTCATTTTCCTTTCAACAACCACTTTTCATCTCTACCACACCACCACACCGTCTCACATCCCACATATCTTATGTAAAATAAGAAAGAATAAATTAGCATTAAGAAAATTCTTTGCAGAAAAATGTTTAGTTTTAAATATAGAGATAAAAGGAGATGAATGATAATGACATTGAAGAAAGAAAATTGTATGAGATAAAATCAATTTTAGATTTATTTAAAGATGAATAATTCCCCAGGTATAATTAAAAGAAGAAACAGACATAGATTAGTAAGGATGATAAAACAAAGAGTTGACAATATAAAGTGAATGTGATTCTCATCAAGTATATCTTTTCTGAAAGCTCCAGGACTATCTTCAACTCACCACATTCTGCAACCTGACTTAGTTCTGCCACCTGCCCTACATACCTTTCTGTCCTCAAGAAACTTGAATAACATATGTTTTTTGGCACTGCATAATTGTCGGACTTGACTTAAACCCCCTGCTAAAAGAGAAGCCATCTCAATCAGTTAAGTGACTAGTTAGCAACTTCTATTCTCTTAGATTTGACAGAGCTCAGAAAGGTGTCATAAGCTCTGGAAAATCTTAGCCTCCTCAATTTTCCATTTAAATTAAGTTTAGAGTCAGTGATTAATCATTTTCTCTTTATCTACCTTTTTTTTTTTTTTGAGTCACATATAATCTCTTAAACTTGTCTGCAGGTTCCTTAAGACCTAGACAATGTATTTCATTTCTGTATCCTCGAAACCTACCATAGTATCTGAAAGATAGTGGATAAACTGTTTTTATCATTTCCCTGACTCTTCATTAGTAATTAATCCATCAAAAAAATTTTATAAATCATGTGCTATTTATTAGGCATATGCTAAGCACTGTAATATTCACCAATAAGTAAAGGCATAATCACCTTTTTATTCATCTACTTATTTGTTTA
Source organism: Pteropus alecto (assembly GCF_000325575.1). Lineage (NCBI taxonomy): Eukaryota > Metazoa > Chordata > Mammalia > Chiroptera > Pteropodidae > Pteropus > Pteropus alecto. The sequence continues at coordinate 953,010 of NW_006435781.1, forward strand.
TTCAACAAATTAGAGTTAACCTCTGATTCCCAAGAACTCTAGAAACTAACAGAGTACAGATTGTTTCTGCTTTCTTGGAGTGTATAGTTTAGTTGGAGAGACATTTTAAGGCAATAGTCATACACATGAATGTATATTTAAACGTTTCAGTAATTGCTATTATTCAATATTACGAAGTGCTATGAGAGATTTTAACAAAAAGACATGCTGTGATCTAAGGGCTGAGAGTAGATATCACAAGGGAATTTATTTAAGCAGGGACCTGCAACTGAGAACATGGTGTGAGGGAATCACATGAACAAAAGTCTTGGGATGTTGAGAAAGAGCTTGGGATGTTCAAATATCTGAAAGAAAGCCAGCATGTGGCAAAAATTAGGTTGTATGTGTCCCTGTAGGCCACAGAAGAGATTATAGATTTTATCCTAGTGCAACAGAAAATCATCAAAGATTTTAAGCAGGGCAGTGACACAATCATTTTCTTGCTAAAAACTCCATGAAAATAGAGTTTTTATAGAGTGACCACTTATGACACCAGTGGAACAGACCAAGTGAGGCCTGGCTTGAAATGATGATAGAAATAGAAATAAACATTTTAGGTATATGTACTTTGATGGAAGAATTACCAGCAATTTGTGATGGATTAAATAGTGGAGTTGAGAGAATAGGAAGTATGACCTCTGATCATATTACATAACACAGAAATGGAGAACAGAAAAGGAGGAGCAGATTTGAACATTAAGGTATTTCCAGATTTTTAAATGTTAAACTTGAGATACTTATGGGATGTCCACATGGAACATGGAAGAGATATCTGCGATTAATATATTAATGTGGAAGTCATCAACATAGAAATGCTATTTAAAATTATGTGAATGAATTCCAGAACCTAAATAGAGAATGTAGACAGAAGAGAAGATGAGTCAAGACAAAGCCTTGAAGAACTCCAACAAGAAAACAAATAGCTATTGAAGAAGAAAGAAAACCAGGAGATGGAGTTTCACAGAGAAGCCAGTGTTCAATAATGGCCCAGTGTATAAGTTTAAGACAGCAATGATATTTCTCATCAATGTTTAGGAACCAATGGAAGTAGATGACTGTATGTTGATTGTGAGTGCAATGCCCTCTCATTTCTCCTAATTTGTTTAATGTTACAGTCTTGTCCTACATTTCAATATAGGGGAGTTAGAACTATGTACTAAGAGAGATGTTTTATGTCAGAGGAAATAAGAATTTAAGAAATTCCTTTTGATCTACATGGATGGAAATACAATAGGCAGAAGAAAATTAGTATCAGTTAAACTAGGCAAGTAAAGCTGAATAGGAATGAGAGAAAACATTACTTACTAAGAGAAGTAAGAAGAAATTTGCAACAGTATTAGCTCAGAAGAGAGTGAGAAAAATCCACGTTTAACATTTTTATTATGTGTTTATAAAGTAGATATAAAACAAATATACTCATTTTGAAGAGGGATAATAGATTGTAAGTAGAAGAAAAAGTGGAATTTTAAAAAATAGCATATGTTTAAAGGTTTAAAACACCATTTCTAATATTCTAACTGAGATATAGTCAATAAAAACACTCTACAATGAGTAATATGAAGCTTCTGTAAATTCTCCAGCTAAAAGATTCTATGGATCTATAAAATGCTAAAATTATTATTGCTGTTATCAGAAAAACAAATACATGTTTTCTGAGAACAACATGAAGAGCTTAATTCATCTTTCTAGGAAAATGCTTCATTACTGAATGGTTTAAAATACTTTGGATGCAAAAAAAGTGAGACATCGTATACACAATAGTTTATGAAGAGAACTAAAGCTTGGCATTGCTCCAGGATTACAAGCTTTAAGAAAGAATACTCATGGCTAGGTGATAGCAGCCATGCCAGCATCTCTGAATATAGGACCCTATTGGGATATCCTGGCTCCCATTCCAAAATATTTAGGCCTCTTTCAGTATTTGATCTGTGTACCAAAAGCAAGAACAAAAAGAAAAGCATCTTGTCTAAAAGTAGCCATCAGTTTGTGTGGAATATTAACAGGACAAAGCCAGATTTGTAGCTTTACCAGGAAGAAGTAAATCTCAGACACAGTTAAGAACTCAGCTATCAATGTCTAACCAATGTACTGTATACTTGAAACTAATAAAATTAAAAAAAAATCCAATATCAAAAAAAAAAAAAAAAGGAAGAAAAGAAAAGAAAAAAGAACTCAGCTTTGGAATTGGATTGGCCTGAGTTTGAATCTTAGCTCCACCAATTTTAGCTCCCTGACTGTGTGGATTTTTGTCAAGTTTCACATGAGCCTCATTTCTCTCAAAAGTAAAATAGGGATAATAAGGCTATGAATTTAACCCTCCCTATTAGTATTCCCAGATTCTTGTCAGTATTTTTTAGCCTCTTTCTCAGGCATCTTTCCTCTCTGGTTATTTCAACTTCTTTGAAATTATGATCAGCACCTCATACTCATGGAGAACCTTGATTCAAATGAACTTTTTAGTGAGATACTTAATTAGCTTCTGATATTATTTTTATACTTTAAAAATAAGAGTAGATTTAGATTTTCGGCACTATAAATCTATTATAGTTCTATTATATTGAGGTGAACAATTCTGAGTCATAAAAGGAAATCAAAGCAATGACAACAAATCATATTTTCTACCATCGTGTTCAACTTTAAAGATTTGAATAGTCTTTTAAATCTTGCTTGCCAGAAGCAGGATTTGTAAATTTTTAATTGGAAATTTTGATTGGAAATTCTCCTGGGTTAGAATAAAAATAATTTTCAAATATTTCACAGATATATTTTTCTACATATAATAGATATGTCTGAATTTTTTTTAAAACTTTTATTTTTTTCAGAATTTTAATTTTTAAAATTTTCAATTACAATTGACATTCAATATTAGTTTCATATGTACAGCATAGTAGTTAGACATTTCTATAACTTATAAAGTGATCCTCTGATAAATCTGGAACCAAGTATAGTTATTACAATATTATTGACTATATTCCCTATGATGTACTTTATATCCCGTGACTATAAAAACTTATTTATAAAACACTACTAAGTGCTTTTTCTACCCTACTGCCTTCATCCCTATACATGAGAATTCTGCTGTTATGAAATCAAACATCTTATTTTTGTAGTGATTAGCATATCAGCATATTTTAGAGCAATGCCTATATCTTTATCTTCATTGTTTTCATGTTTAAATTCCATTCTGACAGCTCCAGAATAACAATGTTATAATTACTCATTCATAATAAAAGTCACAGTAAACTATTCTTGATAATTCATTTGGCACAGTGGAATGCATTGAGCAGTTTAATTAATAATTAATTATATGGTTACTCACTCAAATGTTATTAAGAAACCAGGAAGTTGCAGTTATTAGTATTGTATTTGTAATGAGCTCTTTACTTACTTTCTGCTCTTATATTTTTTGGAATAGTGCCACAATTAATTAGTATCCTAATAGAAGCAGACTATAAAGTGGGCATCTGGGTGCTTGTTTGTCTAGATGTGTAATAAGTGATATTTTAATTATAATTTGAGTTGCTAATTATTGTCAAATAAAACTTTTAATTTCTCAGTCCAGATATTAAAGTAGATAAGTGCACAATTCAATAAAAGAATATTCTAATATAGTTTATAAGATTAAATAATTTAAATTACTGTATGACTTAAATTTTACTTAACTAAAGTTATAAAATGTTATCTTAACTAATGTTAATAGTACATTTCTGAATCTTC
>NW_006435781.1:956790-960794 GCF_000325575.1 Pteropus alecto
CAATTATTTTAATTATATATATATAAAATATAATTATATTATATATGTGTATATGTATATATAGTCTGTGTATGAGCATTTTTAGGGAAGCCATAAAGGATCTGCAGGTTTGGGTATCTTTTATACATATAATATCCTTCTTTGACTATTATTTATGGTGTAATTGTTTCATTTTCCTTGCCATAATCACTCCTGAAATGAAATAGTTAAAATAATTAGTATGGAGTCTTTCTTGTCCTAAAACCCACAAATCATTGTGGTAATGATTATGGAAGTAGAGAATTATAAGATCCTTGCCCTTAAATTAACATCCTTATATTTGCAGACTTGACTATTTTTTCCTTCTGTCTTTGACATTCACACTTAAAGTCTTCCAGAATTGATTGTTTGTAGATTCATCATTCACTCAACAAATATTTTTGTGACCCTACTATGATTCTGATACTGTGTTTAAGGCCTAGAAATATAAAGCTGAATAAAATATCGACCCCAATCTCAAAAATTTCAGAGAAGGAGGAAGAATGATCAACTCACAATTTGAATACAGAGTGATAAGCGATACTTAGAGTTGGGTCTGCATTGGGAGCTGTGAGCATACAAAGGGCAGTCACCTAACTCAGCCTCAGGGCCAAAGTCAGGAAAGAAAGGAATGAAGCAATCATTGAACTGAGTTCTGAAAAATGAGGAGGGATTAATCAGCTAACAGAAAGGTTAGGAAAGAAACACTGTTTATATGTTAAGGACAAAGCATGACCAAACTTATTCTGTTATCTTTTTTGGCTTCATATTAAGATCAAGTCATAAAATTGACTCTAAGATTTTCACATCCCCAGCATCTACCACCATATCTGATTTAATAATTACTAAATGAAAGAATGAATACATTTTTGCATTCATTGTTTCTACTCTAGATTGTATTTTCTAAGAGCAATTCTAGGCACATGCTGAAGTATTTTCAGGTGCAATAATGTGATGCATGGATTTTTCTTTGACAAACTTCCAAAAAATTTTTTTTTTAGAAAAAAGAGCAATGGGAGAGGATGAAACAATGTTGGCAAAATGTTGATAATTGTTGAAGCTGATGACAGATACATGGGATTTGGCATATTGTTCTCTTACTGTTACATATCCTTTGAAATTTTTAATTATGCAGAGTAAAATTTTAAAATAAAACTATAGGACATAACATATTTTTTATAATAGTTTTTAAACTTGACTCAACAACTGAATTTAAATTAGCTGAAAGAATCTATAAAAAGGGAATCAGATAGTGTGATTTAGTTGTTTCGGGGTGGGAACAGGACATATCTGTATAGTATGTTTGTGTTTGTGTGTGTGTATGTGTGCGTTTAGTGTGTATTTAGCAACTTCATTGGTTCTAAAGTACATGAAGGTGTGGTACATATATACAATGGAATATTACTCAGCCACAGGAAGAGATGAAATACTGCCATTTGTGACAACATGGATAGATCTTGAGATTATCATGCAAGTGAAATAAGTCAGACAGAAAATGTTGAGAACCATATGATTTCACTCATATGTGGGGAATAAAACTGAAAGCAACAAACGAATTAGGCAAACAAACACTCATAGACACAGACAACAATTTTAGTGGTTACCAGAGAGAAAGCGGAGAGGTGGGGCGGGAGATAAAGGTAAAGGGAGTCAAGTATATGGTGACAGAAGAAGATTTGACTTTGGATAGTGAACACAAATACAGTATACATATGATGTATTATTGAATTGTATATTTGAAACTTATATGAGTTTATTAACCAATGTCACCCCAATAAATTTAATAGAAAAAGAAATTAACATTGAACGAAATTTTAAAAACAATATCAAGTTAGTACTTGTTATATTATAAAATAATTTTCTTCAGAAAAAGAGAGGGAGGACTATACATTACCAGTAAAATAGAACAGAACAGAACAGAACAGAACAGAACAGAACAGAACAGAACAGAACAAAACAGTACAGAATAGAATAATATAGAATAGAATAGTACATGGAAAAAGTTATGGGTTTTGCATCTGCATTTCCAACACTTGCCAGTAAGTGATGTTGGGAGCCATGATTTCATGTTTGCCTTGTTGGGCATTAACAGAACTTGATCTCTCATGTTATGATTTTCTATAAACACAGGACTTATCTTCAAAAAGCAAAATACTATATAAACTAATGTCTTCAAAGAATAAGCAATATTAGTAAATCAGAATGTAGGCTCTGGTAAGAAACATCTCTTTCTTACATACTGACATAAACTAATGTTGAACTTGACTCAGTGGTGTGCTAAAGATGGCTCATATAGGCTTGTTAGAGCCAATTGCTCAATTTCCAGGAATTTTAGACAAGTTACTAAACATAACCATTATTACAAATTAAATTATATTAAGATACATTAAATTATATTGTAAATAAAGTTAATAGATGATCTAATCTCATCACAGCCTAATTATTTTACTGTATTTCACTATTATCTGTGGTCATATATTATGTATCTCTGTTGTATCTGAATGGTGGAATGACTGCATAATGGTACACTACAAACTCCACATTTAATGATGCTATGTTGATAGTTTAAAATTAAATGTGAGTATTCAATTAAGTCCCCTTCACAGGAAAGCTGGATGTTAGATATTTATTATCACAACATTGACTTAACATTTTATGATTTTCTCCTGTGCATAAGATCTTGAACCAGTAAATATATACCTTATGTTTTAATACCTGATTTATTTACCAGTTTATAGTGGCATTATGTGAAACCAGCTTCTGGACTAATTGTTTTCAGTTGGCAATTTAACGAAGCTAATCCTTGTGAGGGCATCATCCACACAAGCACGTTGAGGGTTATTTTCATATTTACACTGTAAAAAGAAAACAATTTTGTGGACTTTTTACTCTTTATTTATTTTTAAATTAATTTTTTTTATGGTGACATTGGTTAACGAAATCTGATAAGTTTCAGCTGTACATTTTAACAGTAAGGCATATATATATATTTACATTGTGTGTTCACCTCCCATAGTTAGATTTCTTTCTGTCACCACATATTTGACCCCCTTTACCCCATCTACTTCCCCTCTTCCCCCTTCCCACTACCCTCTGGTAACTATTAGTCAGTCTATAGTCCATGTCCATGAGTCTCTGTTTGTCCTGTTCATTTGTTGCTTTTAGGTTTATATCCCACACACATATAACATGTGGGATATAATGTGACAACATGTGATTTTCAACTTTTTCTGTCTGGCTTATTTCTCTCAGCATGATTATCTCAAGTTCCATCCATGTTGTCACAAATGGCAGTATTTCATCTCTTCTTATGGCTGAGTAATATTCCATTGTATATATGTACCACAGCTTCTTTATCCAATCATCTATCTACTCTTTAACCTAACCCAAAGATCATATAATTTTATGACATGTGTGTTTCTTTGGTTAACTAAGATCTTACTTAGCAAATTTTCATAACATGTTTCTTTCTAGCTAAATTCAATAACTTGAAATTCCTGTTGATGTCTAGCAATAGTTTTAAAACTGCAAGATGTTTTAGGAAGCAAATAATTTGTTACAGATTAGCACAAATTTTGATAAAAATTTTATAAAGCGTAATATCATAAGCATTTCAAAATTAGGACATCGATATATATTTGTTTCATAATTTTAAAAATGAAGAAAATGGGGCTTAAAGGTAAAAAGATAAAAGTTTGCCCAAGTTCCCATTGTTAATTGGCAACAAAGCCAAGATAATCATCCAATTGCTATGATTCCTATTCTAATATCATTTCATTAGACTACTTTGTTTTTGGTAATATCTATGTTTTTGCCTTTTCAGTACCAAAAGGAAACATCATTACAAAAAATATTTTCTTGCAACTCTATTCTCACTTTAAGGACACATTTTAGATAGATAGATGATAGATAGATGATAGATAGATGATAGATAGACAGATAGATAGATAGATAGATAGATAGATAGATAGATAGATAGATAGATA
>NW_006435781.1:960831-970161 GCF_000325575.1 Pteropus alecto
AATACATTTTAACTGAATAAGATTATTTATTGACATGAGACAATCTAACCTCCAAGAAATGAAGAAAATAATAAGATATCAGTACACTGAGGAGAAGATTTAGTCAAGATGTTTCATGGAATCTTATAAGGTGCATAAAGGTGTGTTTTACATTTAGTTATTTGGAAAACAATTGCAAAGAAGCCCAGAGTAATGACCAAATAGATAACATACTCTTCATATATAATTCCTTATTAGAAGATGATTTTATTTCCCTTCTAGAGCTTCCATTTTGGTGGGGGAAAAAAGGCATGTAACAACTTCTTAGACATCAAAGTTAAATGTTAAAAGGTCATAAGAGGGTAATGTTAAAGGTGACATTTCAGGTTATAAAGTATGTGCAGCATGATCACATTGGCCTTATTTCCAGTCTGAGTGTTATGAGTAACAAGGCCATTGAAGTTGGAGGGAGGGGAGTAATGAGTCCAGTTGTTACCTTGTCTTCTGTAAAAGAAATTAGATGGCCCAGGCTGCTCCTTGTGTTGACTACTGTGGAACTTTTACTTTGGTTATTATGCCTGCAGAACTGTGGAATCCTGACAATGCTGTGGATTGTCACATAGATCACATACCAGACACTATTCCCTAGAGAACTGGATTTAAGGTGGAATTGGAGCAATATGTGATGGAAAATAACCTTATGTGTTGGAAAATAACCTTACCCAAATGATCTTCGGTCTCTCGGAATGGGGCATGATGGCATACCAACTTCTAATGAACTGTATAAAACAGGCTATGTTGAGACATATGTCTCACAATCGAGCTTCCACTTAAGGCTATGATATAGTGGCCCCTATATTGGGCAAATACTTATGAGAAAGTACATATCGTGTTGGAGTTTATTGTAAAAAATCAATGCAAAACTATAATTAGAGGTTTCTGATCTAAGTGGCATCCTCATCTGCTCCAGAAATATAGCATTTAAAAAATATAAAGTAAAAAGGATATATTTCTATACACTCACACACCTGAAATGCAAACTTCTGCAGAAACAGAAATGTAAATCATAAAAGGGGTCAGAAGTTGCAGCCAGGCTTGCCTTTAAACCACAAAGCAACAGTGGCAACCAGGAATTTGGATCCTGTGGGATAAGTCGGACTAAAATTGCTTTAAGCAAGGTGGGGAACTAGAAACACATTCAGTGTCCCAAACCAGAGTATGATTTGTGCCTCTTCCACTCATGAAACAGACCTGGGGAAAAAAGTGCTGTTTCAGGCTACCCGTTGGGGTTATAGCTTACATAAACTATAGGCCTGTGGAGGCCTAAAAATAATGATGTAGCGTTGCAACTAGGAACTGTATCGAGACTGTTTTCTTGCTTGATGAATGAATTGGGATTATCCCCAGTAACAATGCAGTATAGGAACTTTAAATCTGAAAGAGCTGGATGAAGCACAGAAGGCAAGATAGAGGCAACTATAAAATGCTAGATAGGGATATATGAAGAGAGAGAATAGGACGCAAACTTCACCATGGACCTCCAGTTAAAAATGACAATTGAAAACCAACATTTATCTCTTCTCTATTCCAAATTCTAAGATTATGTAAAGGAATAAAAGAGATACAGTTGCAAAATAGCAAAGAAAATGAAAGTTGAGACATCTACAAAGGCATATGAAGTTTATAAGAAAGGAAATGAAGACAAGGAAGCCAACTTGTTCTGCAGGACCCTGAAGACTCCTCAGTTGAAGGCACTAGATATTTCAGAGGGCAGTAAGGGCTAGAAATAGTAGGCTTGTTTGAAGCCATTGAAAGAAGCAATTAGGTTCCTAGTCTCCAGCTTAGAATAGTTAGACACTCCGTCTGTCCCACTCCAGCAGACCTAAGTCAGTAGTTTGCTTTCTCATGAGGCTGAAAGAGAAAAACTCTCAACATGCAAACAACAGAATCAGTTGATGGAAGGAGTGAGGTCATCATGCTGAAAACAGGAGATTAAGTTAAGGTCGATATATTTAATGGTGAAACCACCAGTTGCTCCTCCCTACCATGGCTCTGAAGTTTCTATGCTCTGGAAAGGAGATTGTAAAATTTTCTCTAGAGAATTTGATTGTCATAAGAGAAAAGATCTACAGTTAAGAGTATGTTATGATCCACCAATGAAATAGTCAGATCCTTGCCTGATGACCCTATATTGAAGCCTGCTAATTGATAAATCCCACATTTACACAGAGAGCTTTCAATAAGCATTTAAGTACCTCAATTTTATGAGACAGCTAAGGATTTCCAGATTTTTGAAAAAAAAGTCTCTAACATAAAAGAAACCAGTATAAAAGAACAAGCAAGCAGTGATATTAGAGAAACACCATAACAATATAAACAAATCAAAACTCTGAGAAAATAGATACAAGGCATAGATCTAGAAATGCATGTTAAACTTAACTATAATTATTATCTCAGTGAGACTACTTACTGTATCCATAATACAAAAAAGTAGAAGAGATTATAGAAAATAACATTTCGGGAAAAGAGAAAGGTTATTTAAATTAAAAATTTAATAGCAATTTTAAAACAATGAAAATATTCTGTATAATACTATAATGATTGGTACATGTCATAATATATTTGTGCAAAGCCATAGAATGTATAACACCAAGAGTGAAGTCTAATATAAATTATGGACTTTGGGTAATTATTATTTGTCAATGTAGGTTCATCAGTTGTAAGAAATGTACCACTCTGGTACTGGATGTCAACAATGGGAGAGGCTTTGTGCTGGGGGGGCATGTAGGATGTGTGTGGGAATTCACTGTACTTTCTGTTCAATTTTGCCATGAACCTAAAACTTTCCTAAGAAATAAAGTCTAATAAAAAATGAGTAGCAGAAATAAATTTCAACAAGAGGTAGAAGATAAATTTGAAGAAATCGTTCATAAAGTAGTATAAACACACAAAGAAAAGTAAAATGAGAAAGGAAAATATAAGAATCTTAGAGGATGATATTAGGTCAGTTGTTCTTAACTGTAGATGATTTTGCTTTCCAAAGGAAATTTAGTGATGTCTGGAGATAAAATTGGATTCTTAATTCCAATTCTTGAATTCCACCTCCTGGATTCTTGACCCTCAGAAACTGTGTTAGATAGTAAATGTTTTTGGTTTTAAGATGCTAAATTGGGGAGTAGTTTATTATTCAATAAGAGATAAATTATATACTTTGACAAACTAAAAATTTAGTGTGTGGAGAGAATAAAGTCATTTTCAGATGAAGTCTCAAAAATTTGCCTCTCCTAAGCCTTTTTCCCCCTAGAAATCTATAAGAGAAAGTGCTTCACTGAGAGAAGAATATAGTGTATTAGTCATGATTGAGTATGTTATGCTATGGTAACAAACAACCCTAAAATATCATTGTCCAGAAACAGCAAAGGTTCATTTCTTATTTTTGCTATATATACTACATAGGTCAACTAAAGGTTCTGATCATTATAGTCATGCAATGACCTCAGCTGATTGAGGCACTAGTGTTCTATCATTTCATCATCATAAGAAACCATAACAAGGAACAAGTGCATGGAAAGTATCACCCTGATGCTTAAATGCTTTCACCCAGAGTTATACATGTCATTTTTATTGCATTTTATTATCTAAAGCAAGTCACGAGGCCACAACTAACTTTAAGGGAATAGGAAATTATAATCACCAATAAGTCCAAGAGGAGAAAGTGAATTAGAAATAGAGCTGAGCACTAGTATTATCTAACAAGCATAGAGATAGGTCTCAAATATAATTAGAAATGAAAGAGGAGACATTACAACTGATATCACACAAATACAAAGGACCATAAGAGACTGCTATGAATAAGTATATGCCAACAAATTAGACAACCTAGAAGAAATGGATAAATTCTTGGGAACATACAACCTACTGAGGCTGAATGATGAAGAAATAAAAAATCTAAACAGACCAATTACTACTATGATGATTCAATCAGTAATTAAAAACACCATCAAACAAAGGCTCATGACCAGATGGCTTCACTGGTGAATTCAACCAGATATTTAAATAATTAATACCAATCTTATAAAAAATGAAGAGGAAGGAATACTTTCAAGCTCATTTTATGAGGCCTGCATTACCTCAATACCAAAACTACACCTTATGACAAAAAAGAAAATTATAGGCCAATATCCCTTATAAACATAGATGCAAAAATCTTCAGGAAAAATATTAGCAAACCAAATTCAATATTACATTAAATGGTCATATACCATGATCAAATGGGATTTATTTCAGGGATGCAAAGATGGTTCAGTAGCCACCAATTAATCATTGTGATACATCACCTTTAAAAAATGAAAGATAAAAATCATATGATCACCTCAGTACATGCAGGAAAAAAAATTTGATAAAATTTAACATCCATTCATGATAAAAATTCCCAACAAACTGTTTATAGATGAAATATACCTCAACATCATAAAGGTCATTGTGAAAGCCCACAGCTAACATCATACTCAATAGTGAAAAGCTGAAAGATTTACCTCTAAGATCAGGAACAAGAGAAAGATTCCCACTTACACACTTCTGTTCAACATAGTACTGGAGGTCCTAGCTAGAGCAATTAGCCAAGAAAAAGAAATAAAAGGCATCCAAATCAGAAAGGAAGAAGTAAAATTATATCCGTTTGCACACTACATGATAGCATATATAGAAAATCCTAAGGTCTACATCAACAACTGTTAGAACTAATAAATTCAGTAAAATTGCAAGATACAAAGCCAATATACAAAAATCAGTTGTTTCTATGCACCAACAGCAGACTATCAAAAAGAGGAATTTAAAAAAACAATCCCATTTACAATTGCATCCAAAAGAATAAAATACTTAGAAATACATTTAACTAAGGAGGGAAAAGAACTGTACACTAAAAACTATGACATTGATAAAAGAAATTGAAGAAGACACAAATAAATAAAAAGGTATTTCATGTTCATGTCTTGGAAGAATTAATGTTGTTAAAATGTCCTTACTGCCCAATGTTATCTACAGATTCAGTGCAATCCCTATCAAAGCATTATTCATAGAAATAGAAGAAATAATCCTAAAATTTGTATGGAACTAAAACAGATTCGGAATAACCAAAGCAAGCTTGAGAAATAACAAAGCTGTAGGCATCACACTTCTTGAATTCAAACTATATTGCAAAGTAATAGTAATCAAAACAGCATCATATTGGCATAAAAGAGATGTGTAGATCAATTGACTAGAATAGAGAACCCAGAAATAAACCCATGATATATGCTCAATGAACTTTTGACAAAGGAACCAAGAATATACAATGAGGAAAGGATAGTATCATCAATAAATGATGTTGGGAAAACTAGACATTTACATCCAAAAAAATGAAACTGGTCCTCTATCTTATACCATTCATAAACTCAAAATGGATTAAAGACTTATATTTAAGACTGGAAACCATAAGACTCCTAGAAGAAAACAGGGTTTAAGCTCCTTGACAGAAGTTTGGTGGAGATTTTTTGGATTTGATACCAAAAGCAAAGATGAGCAAAAATAAACAAGTGGGAGCACATCAAACTAAAAAGCTTCTCTACAGCAAAGGAAACCATCAACAAAATGAAAATGCAACCTATGTAAAATGAGAACATATTTGCAAATCATATATCTGATAAGGAGTTAATATCCAAAATATATAAGGAACTTATACAACCCAATAACAAAACATCCAATTAAAAAATGAGCAGGGGAACTGAATAGACATTTTTCTAAAGTAGACATACAAATAGCCAAGAGGTATATGAAAAGATGCTCAACATCACTAATCACATGGAAATGCAAATATAAACCACAATGAGATAGCACCTCATACCTGTTAGAGTGACTATCATCTAAAGACAAGAGATAAATGTTGGAGAGGATGTGAAGGAAAAGGAAGTCTTGTGCACTGTTGATGGGAATGTAAATTGGTATAGCCACTATGGAAAACAGTATGGAGGTTTCTCAAAAAATTTAAAATAGAACTATAATATTATCTAGCAATCCACTTCTGGGTATATATTCAAAGAAATGAAAAGAGGATATCGAAGATATATCTACATTCCCATATTCATTGCAGCATTTTTCATAGTAGCCAAGATATGGAAACAACCTAAATGTCCATCAATGGAAAAATAGATAAAGAAAATGTGTGGTACTGTGAGATACACACACATGCATACACAGACAGACAGACAGACAGACAAATGTTATTGATGAGAAAGAAGGAAATCCTACCATTGCAACAACATGGATGGACCTTGAGGTCACTTTACTAAGTGAAATAAGCCAGACAGAGAAAGACAAATACTACATGGCTTCACTTATACATATATAATCTAAAAAAAAAAAAAAAAAAAAATGAAAGGGGTTGCAGGGGCTGGGGAGTAGGAGTAGTCCGGAGAGCTTGATAAAAGGTTATAAACTTCTACCAACTTTCAGATATAAGATGATTAAGGTCTGAGAATCTAATGTATAACATGGTTATACTATAGTTGATAATACTGTATTGTATAATTTAAATTTGTCAGCAGTGGAACTCAAATGTTCCCACCAAAAAAACCAAAATATATTAAATATATGAAGTGATTAATATGTTGAATAGATGAGAGATATCTTTTCCCAAACAAACAAAAATTCTATAATTCTAGCTTCTGTTATGGTCCTATCTTGTGTATGATACATTTACATATGTTTAAAACAGGAAGAGAACTAGTAATAACTCCTATTTCTTCTCCTTACCCTATATAACTAAACCTTTCAAGGACAAAAGGCAATGTTTTCTCGTAGATGAGAGCAGTTATAGACAACTAATGCTTCCTGGTTTCTTGTGGTCATGGATATCTTCAGCACTGCTGTCCTGCTCATCACTTGTTGGACCAGCCAGTTATGCTGTGGTCTATGCCTATAGCCTGTGAGAAGCATAAAGTTACCAAACTGACTGTCATAGGGTTAGTGGGAAATATGGATGATAGAAAATAGAGCCTGAGAAATCACGCCAGAAAGTGTATAAGAAATATTCTATATTTCTCTCTCCAAGGATTTTACCACTTATATTATGTAAATCTACAACTATTTAGTAATTTTCTTTGGTAGCTTTTTTGTCAATAAACAATTTTACCAATAATGGACTAAAAATAAAAACAATTTCAGGTCACAGGATATTCACAAACTTTTATAATCTTGATCCTCTTTTCCACCTGTGATTTGACTATTTCCTCCATGCTAGTGGCTCTCAAAGTGTGGTCGTCATACCAGCAGCATCAGCATTGCCTGAGAACTTCTTAGAAATAAAAACTCGTGTTCTACGATATTAGAAACTCTGAAGGTAGAGCTCAGCAATCTGTGTTTTAACAAGCCTTCCTAGTGATGAATGTTAATTCATTAGAACCATACATGCTGACTCTGCTTCATATGCCCTTCTTCTCTTCTCTGCCTCAGATACCTCTGCTCACCCATTTAGGCCCTAATCTACTGTGATATCTTGCCTGACTTCTTCCCTCCTACTCTTACGATCCTATAGAGTAGAACTAATCCAAGCTCCTTTATACTGGGATTGTCTTTGTTTTCATTTGGATTCCTCCAGTGGAACACCATGAGGCAATAAGTAAAGTCCAAGTAGGTTATTTGGAAGGTACAGGGAAAATCTTAGAGAAATGAGACAGGAAACAGACGGAAGCTGATAAAAAGTGCATTTTCAACCCAGATGACAATTTAGTTATTTAGAACCTAATTCCCATGAGGAAACTATGGGAAACAGTGTAAAACACATACCTCAGAGTAATCCCACTTGAGAGTGGATGGTGAACTGGGATATTTATACATTGACTCTCATCAATCATTGGTGGAGAGTTGCTCCCATAGGTGTTAATTCCTGAATGGTTTGGCTTGCCATATAGGTGAGCAAAGCAGACCTCTGCAGCCAGAGGAAGTCTTCAGATAAAGAAATCTAAGTGTTGGCACCTGGAAGTTGAGCCAGTGTACTTTGAAGTGGAAAGGCAAGGGAAAAGATGCGCACTGGGCAAATACAGCAGATGCTACAATTTTGGTACATACCCTCATGGGAACACTTAATGCACACATTAAACTGTGAGTTTCTCATTGTCAGGAACAGTATCATTTTTGCCTTTATATCCCTTAAATTTCACATACTGACTGCTCCAATACTAAGCACTCAGTAAATGTTTATTCAAGGAATGAATGAATGGTTAAGTAAAATGTGCAAATACTGTACTTTATATACATTTATGAAGTATTTCTAGTGGCTTTTTATTTCTTAGATATTCTGTTTCTATACACATTTCATGTTTTTATGTAATTTTTTTTTTTACATTTTACTTTTGCTCATTCCTCTTTCTTCACGAGCTATATTTACTTGCTTGAGAGCACAGCATATACAGATGTTAATCAAACTTCAGATGAAACAGCTAAATTGATAGAAAAGAGTCTTCTTTAATTAAATAATAAAGTAACCCCAACAGGTTTAGACATGTGCCTTCAGGCATAGGAAAGGAAAATTTTAATGAATATAGTAGTTTTATGATAAGAATATTTCCCTCATGTACTTGTGTTTTAATAAGATGGAATGTGAAACAGTAAAAGAGACTTGATTTTCATGATGATATTTATTCATAAAGTAGTAAATCAAATATGTTGAAAGTTTCCTTCAGTAATACTTAGTAGAGTTGGGTCAGATTTTAGTTCAGTGAATTTGAAGTGGAGATTTCTTACCTACATGGTGTCATGCTAAAACTGGCCTGCTCCCACAGGTATATCCATTCTGGGAAGTGGGGGTGGGGCAATCCTCCAAAAGTTCATGGGATCAGTGGACTTAACTAAAATGAACATCACATCCTAATAAGGGACCCCTGGCATATTTAAGTCATTTATCATATGTTTGTCAGATATATATAACCAGAAATCTGCCTTGAATTAATTACTACTATCTAATTTTTTAAGTCCTTTGGACACTTTCTCCTTGATGTATGGATACAACTCCAAGCAAAATAGGACATGCCACTGAAGATGGTTCTTATTTTTTTTTACTACTTAACAACCTCTCATAGCCTAAATATCTTCTTGCTATTTCTAATTGAAATGCTACTCTGGTGTGATTTCAGCACCGATTCTCTGTTAATTCTACTAGGTGCTTCTAAATTTGTTCTTTTTCTATAATACTATTTCTGCACATTCCAAGACCAACTTAATAATACGAAAATGTGAATAGTTTTTCTTTCTTTGGAAAATTATCTTAGAATTAATTGACAATTATAAAAGTCACTATTTTTTAAATCTGCCACCTCT
>NW_006435781.1:970172-971326 GCF_000325575.1 Pteropus alecto
TATATATACACAAAATATAGTAAACACTAAGAAAAATAATAGCCTGTATATGTTCATTAATGCAGTAGATGATAACTGTTATACGTGTAGGCTCTTGTTAATTATAACTACTTTAATAGGAAAAGCAGTCTTATGGAAGGTAATGGCCCCTTTGAAACTGTGTAAGAGAGAAAATAGAATTACCCACATGGAAATAATGCTAAGTAAAAAGTTAATTGCTTCAATTTTTTATATTTGTATTATTCTCATACCAAATATATTCTAAGACACACAGTGATCTTAACCTTTCCTTTTAATCACGATCAAAAGAAATGAGTCTCCATATAAAAAAGGTACACTTTTTTAATAAGCTGATTCAAGTGGTGAATTTGAATTGCTGCAACAGCCTGTGGTGGAAATAAACATTTTGGCAGCCTAAGAAGCAAAATATCACGCTTTTCTATTTTTTAATCTTACTCTGCATATTTGGAATTTGTGTTTTAATAATACTTTTGAGAAGATAACAACGCCTAAATGTCTTACTTGCCCTGAAGATCAAAATATATTCACCCTCCACTTTTAAATAAAATGTTTTTCCCCTCTTATTCTTCTTTAGCAGGAAAAAAAATGAAATTAAATTTCTTGTAGCCAAATCAAGTGTACTGTCTCCTTTCATCCACAAAGAAACAAGGAAAGAAATATGACTCCATTTGCTGTAATAGTTTTAGTTTGCTCAGTTACACATTGTGAAATAAATGAGTCTTAAAGAACAAAGATACTAGATTTACTAAGATTCAGTTCTCCTTTTGTGTGGGAAGATGATTGATTGATAGTTAAATAGATAATAGATAATTTATAATATTAAATGGATATCATGATTATTGTTATTGTTAACATTGAGCGCTTACTATGTGCTTCAAAACTTTACCATATTATTCTTAATCTTTTTTTAATTAAATTTATTTATTTAAATTAGTTTCAAGTATACAGTACATTGGTTAGACATCTACAATGTTCATAAAACGACTCCCTGAATTTCTTCCTCTCTCCCCTCTCCCCCCACTTAGCCATCATATTAATGTTAACTGCATTCCCTCTGCCATATTCCCTGTGCCCAACTCCAACTATCAACTACTAATTTGTACTTCTTTAATTCTTCAATATGTGTGAGTGTT
>NW_006435781.1:973489-977559 GCF_000325575.1 Pteropus alecto
TCGGCCTATAGCTTTCTTTTTTTTGTAATGTCTTTGCCTGGTTTTGGAATCAAGGTAATGGTGGCCTCATAAAACGAGTTAGGGAGCCTTCCCTCTTCTTGAAGTTTTTGGAATAGTTCAAGAAGAATAGGTGATAATTCTTCTTTGAATGTTTGGTAAAATTTGCCTATGAAGGCTTCTGGTTCAGAAATTTTGTTTTTTTGGGAGGTTTTTGATTGCTAATTCTATTTCAATGGTGGTAATTAGTCAGTTCAGATTTTCTGTTTTTTCTTGACTCAGTCTTGGGAGTCTTGAGAGATTGTATGTTTCTAGGAATGTGTCCATTTCTCCCAGATTGTCTAATTGTTTGGTGTCATATTATTCCTAATCTATATAATACTGTGAAGTAGATATTATTATGCCTACTTCACAAATGAGGATTCTGACATCAGAAAATTAAATTACTTGCTTAAGTTTATAAAGCATTATTCAGTAATAAAGCAGAATTTCAAACCTATGTTGGCCTGTATTCAAATTTCATACATATGCTGCATAACTTTCTTGTTTTATGAATTGCTTTAAATTGAAAAGTATGTCTTCATTTAAAAGGTGATAGTTTGGGATTTCTAATCTACATGACATTTTCCTATTAAAAGATATAATAATTCAAAGTGGATACCAATTATATGTTAAAATTAATTAAGTTAATTTTGAATCTGCAAAAATTAAGTACAACAGTATTATATAAGAACCTGTTATAAAAGGCAAAAATGGTGATTCAACAGAATTTCTGCTCTTAGCATTTACTGTAGTTTGGGTATAATGACACCAGTATAAATTAGAATGGAATAAATTCTTTAAAGCAGGACAAAAGGAGTGTTAGGGAAGCCCAAAGATAGGATAGATTACTTCTAGTTGGAAGCATCAGAAAGGTTCTCAAAGAGGAAGTTATATCTAAACAGAAAATCCAGAAGAAATAACATTTTAAGACAAGAAATAATATAAACAAAAGAAGCAAACAACAGCAATGAGATGAGGAAACCTCAAGGAACTTCATGGAAAAACAAGATAAATTGCATTTGATTTGAGAGTGTGGTATACTCATCACAATGTATAATGAGAAGTAGCTATAAAGTAGAGATATTGGTCTGAGAAAATTAGGCTACAAAGGAGATCATTTATTAACCCTTTCTTTTTTTAATATAAGATTTATGATGCTCAGATATATAGGAGTGGAACTGGACAATAACACCATGGTTTATGCCCAAGAGGACAGTATGCTATAGACGTAGGATTTCTTGTCTTCCGTGAGATAATATGGTGTTTACTGATTCTAATGATGCTGAAGAAAAACCCATAGTACTATCAACTAGTCTTATTCCACTATGGTGTTGCCCGTAATGGCTAAAAGCATTGGGATTGAGTAAAACAGTGTGGATCTGAACCCTGTCCCACCACTTCCTACCAAAGTCTCAGTTTTCTCATCTGTGAAATGAATATACTAATAGTACCTACCCTAAGATATTTTTGAAAATATTAAACACTGTATTGAATCTGAAATATACAGTAGAATGCTTAGCACATAGCTATGGCTTTTTGCTCCCCACCCCCCGCCCCACTTTTGCTGCTATTTCTTAGGTAGAAGTTCCTATATCAATTACATATGTTTTTTGTTTGAATGAAGAGAAAGACATCCTTATTTCATATATCCCCACTAGCCAACAAATTAAAGATAAGATTTAGAAGCTATTTTGTCAAACACTGTATTATCTTCATTTGGACAATATACTAAAAGATATGTAAATTAAGACTAAATGAAATCTTCAGATTTTGTAAAGGAGATCCATGCACATATCAAGTCCTCAGAAGGAATTCTACTTAAACTTTTCAAGAATTTAAATTATTTAGACTGCTGAATCATTTTTGTAGTTAATTTCTCCAAAAGATCCTACTATTAAAGATAACATTATAGCTCACTAATAGCAAACTATTTTTACTACTTTGGGTATTTATACAGGGTGTTAATTTTGCCAAATCAAGACATTGAAATTGCATAATTTTTAGGTTAATATTAGCATAAACCTACATTTTTTCCCCCAGAAACAGTGCAGGAATAGCATACCCTGAATATTTTTCCAATATGACAGAACTGTCAAATATTGCACCCTTTACACAGTCATTGGCCTGCTGAGACTTTGGACTGTGGTAAAGATGTTTATAAAAGAGAAATGAAAAGATTTGTGGAATACCAGAGACATTAGTAATATCAGAGACACATTTGCTTTTCTTTTTATAATTAGCTACTTAAATAATCAGATGTCAAGAGTAAGTGAAGATATGGATCCCTACCTATGTGAGTACTTATAAATTTATCTCAGGGTTGTTTATGGTGTCTCCTTAACCCAAAATAATCTGCTTAATCAAAATCCCCCAAACTCCTAATATCCATTTAGGTCAATTTCTTGATATGCATACATATATACATATATACACATAAATGCATATTTATGTATATATACATATACACATGTTTGTGTGCATATCCTATCCAGAGATGCATCAAAGAGAGACAAGCAAAATTAAAAAAAGAAAACACTTTAGAAATCTAAAGAATTTTAAGAATTTTTTTTGGATTATTATGGAAGTTTTGAGATATTCAATGTTTCACAGTATGTATACATTGTGGACAATGTGAATGTTTGTGTAGAAACCAAAAAGAAGACAGGATGACAGTGCAGACACAGGTTAGAGGGTGGTAAGACCATGATGAAAGAGATGAGTTGGAACATCACAAGGAAAAATGTGTTAGGGGATTTCAAGAAAGGCCATGGTAGTGAGGCTAGAAGGAAGAGGCCAAATTAAAATTGATTTAGAATTGATGAAATATAGAGACAAACATGGTGAGAAAGAAAGGGAGGAGTAAAGAATGGCCTAAAAGATTTCTAGCTTGGAAATCATTAACTAAAATTACAAGTAAAGACTTAGAGGAAAAAATAAGGAACTGTTAAAATGTTGTGTTTGAGGTTTCACAAATGTTTTAGGGAAGATAGTCCAAAAAACAGCTCAGGTAAGGGCCAAAACCTGGGGCTTTGTGGTAATCAATTTATAGACGAAGGGTAGTTAAAGTACAGCCCATGGACTGAATCTGACCTAACACCTGGTTTTTTTTTTTTTTTTTTTTTTTTAATAACGTTTTATTGGGACCCAGACAAACCTGTTCGCTTATTTTTAATCTACGGCTGATTTTGAGCTACAGTGGTAGAGTTGTGTAGTTATAACAAAGACTGCATGGCCAGCAAGGCCTAAAATATTTATTCTCAAGACTATAAAGTTTCCCAACCCCTGCTCTAGATGTTTTTTGAAACTTTAAAAGTAAATGAGATTGTATAGGAAAAAATCCAGACAGGAAATCGAAGAGGTTCACCCATAGTATGTAGGTGAACTAGTTATTATTATTTTTTTTAGGGGAAATATTCCTGTCTCCTCTGTGATTGGAAAGAGGTTACATTGAGTGTTGATATTGGTGATCCAGTTCAAATAAAGTCTATCTTTTCTGTTTGCTTATATGGCAAATGAAAAATTATTATGAGAAACAAAGGAAACAAAACATGTACATATTCAGTAGTAAAGAGGGAATAAAAGCATGAAAATGAGTTCCTAAACTCAACTATTATAACCACTTGGAGAAATTTAAAATCAAAGTACCACTTCAACTGGTTTGAAACCTCAGAACCAGACTCACAACCTAGAGAAGATTAAGGATAAAATAAATAGGGTATTACAAATAAAATGTCAATTCAGAGCTGTAAAAATGCTAGCAAAGATATATTGAAAACTATAAAACTGAATGAGAAAAATATTACTGTATACCACTGTGTTTATTTATTTCTTTGCCTTACTCTGTAAATATTTCAAATTTTAAATGGTTTATTTACAATGAGAGTATAACTAGCAGAGTTAGGGGGTGTTCTGAAGTAGGACAGAGACTTTTCACTATATACATTTCTATTTTTCTACTGTACACTTATTATTTTGTTTTATATGTGCAACTTATCTTAAAAATTAAAATTGAATCTTCTAATTAGAAATAT
>NW_006435781.1:977603-979730 GCF_000325575.1 Pteropus alecto
AATAATAACTTTACAACAAAGTACGGGAGAGTATCTGAATTAATATTGGGTAAAGAAAGATTTAAGTATATGCATAAAGCAGTAATCATAAAAATAATAAATTGGACTATATTGTATATTAATAACTTCTGTACATGGAAAGACAATATTGAGAGTGAAAATGAAAGTCATAGTGTAGGAAACGATATTTGGAATACACATATAACTGATGAAGTGTGTGCCTCGTAATTATGATTTCCTACCAGTGTTTAAGAAAGGAGCAGACAATCTGATAAAATACTGAGTGAAGTT
Source organism: Pteropus alecto (assembly GCF_000325575.1). Classification (NCBI taxonomy): domain Eukaryota; kingdom Metazoa; phylum Chordata; class Mammalia; order Chiroptera; family Pteropodidae; genus Pteropus; species Pteropus alecto. The sequence continues at coordinate 977,895 of NW_006435781.1, forward strand.
TTTGAAAAGTGAGAAGGGGAAACAAAGAGGGCTTGTTGGCTGCTTATATTCATGGATGGTGTTTATAGAATGATCACTTCGTAATAAATAACAAATGTAGTTTATGTTTCATAATAGCACTAAGACTTTTGTCTTCTCTAAATAAGAAATTCACATGACCAATAAACATAGTTTGCCAGTCCTATTAGTAGTCAAAGAGTTGCAAATTAAAACTAAAATAAAATTACTATATACTGACCAGAATGGTTGAAACATAAAAGTCCGTTGGTACCATTTGGTGGTAATAATATGGAGCAATTGAAATTATCATACATTGCTATTTGAACTGTAAAATGTAAATAGGAATGTAAACTTTCATACACTACTACTGCTAGGACTGAAAACTATTTGCCACCATATAGTAATGTTAAAGATATGTATAACCTGTGGCCCATCAGTTTCACTCCTAGGTATATACTCCACAGAAATGCTTGTGCACACATTCTAGGACACAGATACAGGAATGTCCATAGCAGCATTATAATAACTTCAAACTAAAACAACCTAAATATTTATTTACAGTAAAAAAAAAAAAAAAACCCACAATGGAATATTATACATCACTGAATAAGCAACGACATGGATTATTCTTAAAGTGTAATACTGAGCAAAGGAACCCTCACACAAAAGAATATATATTATATGGTCCCATTTATAAAATGTTCAAAAACATTCAGCAACAAAACTCTATCATTAAGAACTGCATATTTAAGTTACAAAGCTCTAAGGGAGTGATTACAAAGAAAGTTAGGGGCAATGTTATATTGTGGCGGTTGGAGGGACTAGTGATTGGGAGGGTGCTCAAGAGGGGTTTCTGATTGCTGGAATTACCTTTTTTTTTAAAAATACCCTGGATTGAGTTATGATAATAAGGGGTTGTACACATTGTAAATAGGAATGTAAACTTCCACATATTAGTGTGTTTCACAATAAAAGGTGTTTAAAAAATAAACACGTATATATAGCATAGTGAGAGTTAGATGTGAGCAACCATGGATTCTATGCTGGAGTAATGATTAGCTTCTATAAGCAAGCTAATGACATTGTCTATTTAATCATTTTAAATCTTGAAATTAAAGATAAAATTATTTTTATTACATTTATTGGGGTAACATTGTTTAATACAATTATATAATTTTTCAGGTGTACATTATAATTTGACACCTGTATATTCTATTGTACGTTTACCACCAAAGTCCAGTTTCCTTCAGCTACCATATATTTGATTCCCTTTACCAACTGCACTCTACCCTTACCACCCTGTATTTGACCTCCTTTACCCAGTCTACCTCCCTCTTCAACTCCCACCCCCTACCCTCTGGTATCTACTAGTCTATAGTCCATGTCCATGAGTCTCTGTTTGTTTATCCTGTTCATGTGTTGCTTTTAGGTTTATATTCCACAAATAAGTGATATCAAGTGATTTTCAACTATTTCTGTCTGGCTTATTTCACTTAGCATGATTATCTAGAGGTCCATCCATGTTGTCACAAATGGCAGTATTTCATCTCTTCTTATGACTAATATTCTACTGCATATATGTACTACAGTTTCTTCATCCAATCATCTATCGTAGGACGCTTAGGTTGCTTCCATGTCCTGGCCACCATTAACAATGCTGCTATGAACATTGGTGTGCAAATATCTTTTCGGATATGAGTTTTCAAGTCTTTGGGGTAAATACCCAGTAGAGGGATTGCTGGATCATGTGGTAGGTCAATTCTGAGTTTTTTGATGAACCTCCATACTGTTTTCCATAGTGACTGTACCAATTTGCAGTCCCACCAGCAGTGTATG
>NW_006435781.1:983721-1041161 GCF_000325575.1 Pteropus alecto
CAGATCAGTCCTTAGATTTGAGAAAGTTTTGTCAACTATTTGTCCGAAAATGCTTTCTAATCCCTGTTTTTTTCCCTCCCCTTTGAGAATGCCCATTATTCTTGTTTCCTCTCCTGATGGTATCAGCTTGTTCTTGTATTTTTCTTTCATTATTTTTCATTCTTTGATTTCTCTCTTCTTTCTTTTGATCTATTTCTAGATTTCTGTTTTCAATATCAGTGATCTTTTCATCCATTTGGTCGACTCTGTTTCCCAAGCTTGCTATTTCATTTTTCAACTCTTGCAGTGTGTTCATCTTCGGAAGTTCTATTGGGTTTTTTTTTTGAGGGTTTGCATCTCTTTACTCTGTTTATCTAGGTGTTTTTCAATTCCTGAAATTGTTGATATGACTCATTTCGAATCTCATTGAGTTTTTTTAGAAGTACCATCCTGAATTCTCTGTCATTTAAGTTGCATATATGTCTATAAGCTTATTTTCTGGATATTTTTCTCTTTCTTTCTGAGATGCCTTGTCACTTTGGTTGTTCATGGTGTTTAATGGACTATTTTTCGCCTGGGCATTAATGAGAGTATATTCTTCTGTTTTTCCAGAAATAAGATTTATTATATAAAGGTCTCTCTTTAGCCTGTTGCAAAGAAGGCACTTTTCTTTTGGATTCCAGTAGATGGCATCTAAGACTCTTGGAACCCTGCTTTATATAAAGCCTTAAAAATGCCTTTTTATTTTCTGATAGATATTTAATCATGCTCATATCCCTCAGTTTCAACCCCTGTCAGTGTTAGCAACAGTTTCGGTAGTGTTTGCTCAGACTCCCCTGGGGCTCTATGGTGATGGGTCTTAAAGGGTATGAGAGGAGGGGCCCTCTGGGTTGGGACTTAGGGGCTGTGGCTCAGCCTCAACTTTGCAACTGCAGCTGGTAAAAAACTTATTTTTCTGCTGTCTTGCTTCTCTGCCTTCTGCTCTGATGACTGGGACCTGCCACTGGCCAGCCACAAGGAGCTCACAGCTTTCCCAGGGAGGGCTGTTCAAGGAACTCACAGCTCCTTCTTCCCTTCCTCTCCTCCTACCGGTAGCTCTGGTGGCTGCGAGAGGCAGCTTCTTTATTTCTCCCAGTTCTCCTCCCAACACCTAGGGTTCTGACCTGTGGTAGTTCTTATGCACAGATCCCACATTCAGACGTACTGTTGTGCAGTTTGGATGTTTTTTGTTGAGGTTTAGATGTTCAGCTTATTGTTGTTTCAAGGAGAAGGATCTGGGGACATCTGTCACTCCATCATGTTTCCCAAAATCATTTTTTAATTGTATGATCTCCACCAGTGAGACATTGATGTGGCTTGGATTCTACATTGGTGCTTTTATTTGCGTTTGAAAATGTAAACCAAATAGCGGTAGAATAATACCAAAAACTAGTACTTGTATTTGTTGAACACTGACAGATACTAGTGTAAGAAATTTAGATATATTCATTCATGTAACTCTCACATATAATCGAAGGAGGTAGATACTACTTTTATAATCACTGTTCAGAGTGATCACTTATTACCCAAGGTCACACAATAAATGGAGGCAGGATTCCAACCCAGGCAGTCTGACCACTGTGCTCTGCTGGCCTGAAGAGGCAAAGTCATAAGTTCAGGAATAAGCTTGTGTCCAGGGCATGGTTGCAATAAGAAAGTCAGACAGCTGGAATGGAGTCTAAGTATACATATGTGGATCTGAGCTTGGTATATGAGATTAAAGACTTTAGCCTGGAAATCTGGAGCAGTGTCTTAGGAATAAAAACTAAAAGGGATGGGAGAGAAGTGAGGAGGATTGGAACCATGGGAAAGCTCTAGAGTGAAAGAGATTCTGTAGAAAATACTTCATAACTACTAGTTAGGTTTTATGAAATAATGTTATTACTAGAGAAGCAGAGATCAGGGGTGGTTGGGGAGGGGAGCAAGGTACTATGGTTTGGGGTAAATAACTAATTTACCTTTTGTTTACCAGCACCTACAGTTTGGACCAAGAGACTCTAGCCAAGATCCCTCCCACTCACCACATCAAAGATGAAATATCTAGGAGGAAATAACCAGCAGCCCAATGCTGAGTTTGCAGACCTAAGTGTAAAGCCACAATGGATATGTCAGAAGGCTACTGGGGTGTTATTTATTTAAATCTATTTTATGGAATTGAGCAGTACCTTGACGGCCTGAAAGTGTTAAAGTATGTCCCAAAGTACCTAAATTACTCTCTAAATGTAATTTATGCTCAAGAATAATCTAACTTGATTTAGAACAGCAGGAAATAAGTTATGCTGCACATAAATGAAACTGCAGTGTAATTTTAAATACTGCTTGCATAGTGAATGAGAATTTTAATATTTGCAAAATTTTAAAATCACTTGATTTATTATTATCCATATGTTTATGCTGACATTTTTTGTCCTTTATTTACTTAGGTCTATATTTCCTCATTGCCAGAGAAAAAAGCAACAACTTTTTTCCCCTAGTAATAATATAGAGGGTAAAACTTATATTTATTTCCTTGAATGCCATTTTTAATATCTCTATGTGTTTCTAATTATTGCTTCCTTTTTCTTCAATCATGGACAGTCCAATTAATGGCATAGAAGGGATTTAGGGAGCTTAGTGATTTAGTAAAGATTAAATTTAAATGTAACATTGTAAAACGAGCAAAATTTATATATATTGTTTTCATTGGTGGAAAAGAGTTTGTTTATAAATAATCATGATAAAATATGAAATTTTACATAGTGAATTCAAGAATAGATTTAGACCTTTGCTGTTAACAATGCATATTAAAACTGAAAAGTGTATTTTAAAATTTTATGTAATGCTTGTAGGGGAGTTTAAAATATTATTCACATTCAATGTCACCACATGTAAAAATGCATGATTTTATCCTTTAATATTTTATTTGAGTAGAGTTACTCATTTTAAAATTATTTTAATAATAAAATTGAATCAACTTTATAGTTTTTAAAGTTTTAGCAGTTACAAGCTATACTGAATACTCTGCATTTAGATATTTATAAAGTGACAGTGCAAGTAGTTCAGATCAAGTCTTTTTTTATTAAATTTATTGGGGTGTCATTGGTTAATAAAATTATATAGGTTTCAAGTGTAAAATTTAATAATATGTCGTGTATATTGCATTGTGTGTCCACCACTCAAAGTCATATCTTCCATCACCATATATTTGATCCTCTTTACCCTTACCTATCACTTCTAACCCCCTTTCCCTCTGGTAATCACTGAACTGTTGTCTGTCTATGAGTTTTTGTCTGTTTGTCTTATTCACTTGTTGCTTTAGTGGGATATAAAACTGAAAGCAACAGATCAAGTCTTTAAGTATGCAAAGGTTTGTTTGGATTGCAGGAGTAGGAGAAAGGGAGCAAAAGGGAAAGTGAGCATTTCAGGAATATGAGACTAATGAGCAAAGTCACAGAGTTCTGAGGAAGTAGCAAGGTGTGGGGGAATGGCAGGTAGTCAGTCCTTTGTGGGGGGCAAGCCCATCCTGTCTCATTTTTGCGTGCCTGAAACAAGGATGTAAATAGTAAACCCTAGGCCTCAGCCTGTTTTCCTTTTACTCCTCTCTCTAGCTCTGTCTTGCAGACGTAGGGGTACCATCATCAATCATTTAGGCCTTTGTGGATTTCTTCTCTGGAGAGTTTAGAGAGAAGATAATCTGTAAAGAGGAAGAGGATGGGGTGGGGGTGGGGTGGGGGCAGGAGGTTTTGTGGAATTTGGAAGATGGTAATTGGCAGGGCTGGTGAGTGGCAGAGGGATATGGCTGTGCAGCAGCCTGGAAGAAGAGTGAGTACTAATAGAACAAATGTTGGAAAAACAATCACCTCCCAGTAGCTGAAAGAGTTGGCAATAGGACAGTTCTAGTGATTGGGCAGGAAAAAAAGCAAAATAAGAAGGGGATTGCTGCAAAGGTGGAATGGCAAATTGTGACCAAACTACAGCTTCTATGTGATCTGGCTAGCTTCTACCTTCTTCTCAAACTATGGTAGAGGGAGGAGGGTTGGAAGTGATAGTTGTTACCATGAGACACTGCCTTTTAAAATTATTTTTAAATTACTGTATTTTTCTAAATATCAAAGTATAAAATGTACATTGTAAAAAAAACCTAAACAACATAGAAAAATATATAATGAAAATTAAAATCAATTATAGTCTCACTAAGATAGAACAATGCCAACTATGCCTCATTGTTTTTTAGATTCTCATTTAACAATTCTTTTACTCCAATGACCCAAGTGCCTAAAAGACATAGGCAATATTTAGTTTTTTTTTTTTAAGGGAATAAATTCTTAAGCTGTATCTGTAAGTCATTGTGTGTTAGATACCACTAAAAATATATGAAAACAAGATTATTATTCAACATGTAAAGTATTTCTAAGATCCTTTTGTGGCTGATGGATATTTGATTAACTCGAGTGCCATTAATTATTAAAGACAAAATTCTTATTTTTAAACTAGCTATAATTAGAGATTACCTCTTTATGTTATCATTGGTTACATTTTTTTGTGCTAACAAAATAGTCTTTTAAATATTTTTACAGTAATAAATATAATCATTAAATGCAATGTCTGATAGAATACAATGTACATGTAGATACATAATTAAATATTTGGAAGAAATAATAATGAAGAAAAATAAGGAAAAAACACTACAGCTATCACTTTGAATTGTTTATCTGGTAAGGCAAGACGTCATCTTGAAAAAAGAAATCCCAGCTAAGACTATATAAGATGGTGAAAGGTACCACTGAAACCAGAGAGATCCACTGAAACCCCTCTCAGCCATTTAATACCTATTTAGATTTTGGCAAGTTGCTCACCCTCTCATTTTTGTCCGGGGGAAAATAGAAATAATAATTGTTAAGTCACAGCAGGTGTCGTAGGAGTCAGTGAAATCGGATATGTAAAATCACAGAGCCCAGTGCCTGGTTCATAGTAACTTTAATAAATGTGAATTCCATTCCCTTCTCAGTAAAATGGTAGGGAGTTGTGGCTTTATTTAAGTTTTTAAATTATTTAAAGTTTCTAAATGAAGGTACAGATCTGAGAAGATATTCAAAACTATAGTCCGTTGCATCTCAAGAGTAGAACTCAGAACTTTGGCAGACTACTATGCTCTGAGGCAGCCCCACAGCCAGGAATCTTCAGGACAGCTTTTGTTTTAGTGCTAGCAAATGTTTGTTGGGAGAGTTCCCAGGAGAACCAGCAGATCAGAAGCCCCATAAGACTTTAAAACTTATTTTACAGAGTGTTTTTCACCTTGACTGTACATTGGAATCACCTGGGTTCTTTTAAACCTACCAGTGTCAGTATCCCACCTCCAAAGATACTGATTTAATTCATCTAGAGTGGGGCCAGGAATCAGTGTTTTGTTTTTGTTTTTATTTTTAACACCCCATGTGATTCTAATGTGCAACTGTCTAAGGTAAACATAAAGCTCTGATTCATATGAAGTTCCTTCAGCATTCCAATTTAAAATGCTAGTGGATACAATATAACAAGAAAGATAAAGGAAGACAACACTTGTCCCCTGGTTTTAGACTATTATGTCAGTTGGTTGGTTAATTGCTTATATCTGAGCCTACAATATAAGTTACAGCACTCATCCTTGGTACTTGAAGATCTTAATGAATAGATTCTTTTGGATCAAGAGTAATAGTGAAATTGATAGACTTTATGAGGTAAATTGATTTTGATCCAAAAGTATTTCAAAATTGAATAACTTCAAAATCCTTAATTTATTAGATGTTAATATATTTTTAAATTCCTGAAATTAGAAAAATAAATATGCTCACAGGGAAGAAAATGTTAATACTCTATGATAGTTGTCTTTATCTTTGTTTAAATCAAGAAATGTATTCAATTTTAAAGGGAAATATCACAGACTTTTATTTTAATTCATCCTTTCTATTCAATATTATTTTTGTTAATTGAAATTGAAATCTACAAATGCGCAAGACTCTCAAAATAATATTTTGTTGATATAATCAAATATTCTATGTCCATATAACATGACTTATATAATTCATTTGTTTTTCTTGATCCATATTTTTTACCTCTAGGCGATTTGACAGATCTGTTGAAAAATGGCGGCGGTTTCATTATGATATGAAGATATTTAATCAATGGCTAACAGAAGCTGAACAGTTTCTCAAAAAGACACAAATTCCTGAGAATTGGGAACATGCCAAATACAAGTGGTATCTTAAGGTAAGATTTTGAGATCTCTTTTTTCAAATTGTGTTTATCTTCACCAGAATATCACAACTGTTTAACTTCTTTAAGTTTAGGTTATAAAGGATGATGGAAATTTCTAATTCCTGACTTATGTTGCCATTACTGCACATAGGAGAACATCATCATAATGATCATTTTGAAAGACTGCTGTGGATTTTTTGTGACAGGATGAGAGTAAGCCTAGATATAACTGGTTTATCTGATGAACTGCAAAGTGTAATTGAACCTGGGAAGCATCTTAAAGCAGGGTGTCCTGTGGCTTTAGGGCATTGTATATTTTTGCCTTTTGTTGGATCATGTCCAGAAGGAGAACTTGTGGTATGCTTAGCAATAACGTAGTTGTTAGAAATATCCATCATGATAAAATTACAAATCTTTTCGGAAAAGACAATGTGTAGTGATGTAGCAATATTTCTATATATTCTATTGACAAAATGCCTTCTGCAATAGTCCAGAGGCCAAAACAATGTAGAGTTAATTGGTGGTACTTATTGACTTTTTTATGGTTTATGTTAATGGAAATGCAACATATGGATTATAACCAGTGTATAGTTTAATTTCATCTTGCTGTGTCTTTTGAGTATGTAGATAAAGATAAATTGGATTGCGAAGGTTGTAATTTAGCTTATAAAATATACAATTTAGTTCTAAGAAATATTGTGTTATTTACACCACGTCTTAAGTATTTTTGCAACTTTTTTAGCTTGACTTGTTCAGGTAGCAATTTTCAATCAAGTAGATTTGAATCGTGGCCAATTTTTAATGCCAGAAAATACTGATTAAGACAGATGAAAGCAAAGGAAATAGTAATATATTAAATAGTTCAGACTTTTCAAAATGCTGGATTCATACAAGCAATATCATATTCACCTTTATAATTCTCCATTCTCAAATATTTTTCATAGCAAATATGCATTTTGATATTAAGAAAGTAAGTATTTAAACGCCTAAGTATATGTAAGCTATGTAAATATAAAAAATGAATAATTTAAAAATCTTGTATAATTATGTGTATGTCAACCAAAATTATATACACATCAGCATTGGCATGGGAGATAGAATAGGAGATAGAGGGAATTCATGGACTTTGAATATGCCATCATACAGAAAATATATTTTATAATAGCATTAAAGTAAATTTTGAGCTAATGCAACATCACTAGGTCTCTGACTTAAAGGCAGGAATATTAGTATCATATAAGGTTTTTTGGGGGGAAATGTATAAATCTCCTGCCATTTCCAAAGTATCTGACACAAGGTAGTTATGTATTTTAATATTTGCATTATAAAAATAATATATACTCATTATAAAAAAAATAAAGTGATGTAGAAGATATACATCCATTCTACTCTACAGAGGGTGGTTATTTTGATATGGATTTTGGTACGTATTTTAGGTTGGCATCCTTGGGAACTCTCAGGTGGAGATTAGCATACATAAAATTTATTAGGGAACTTTCTTTGGAATCAAACAATGGTTTATGATGTGTCTTCGTGTGGTTTTCCTCATGTTTCTTGTTCTTGAGGTCTGTTAAGCTTCTTGGATCTGTGAGTTTATAGTTTTTATCAAATTTAGAAGTTTTAAGATGTTATTTTAAAAAATATTTTCTGTTCTCTCTTTTCAGGGACTCCAATTATACGTATATTAGGCTGTTTAAAGCAGTCCCACTACTCATTGATGTTCTGTTCTTTTTATTTTCAGTCTTTTTCTTTATAAATCATTTCACATAATTTCTCTTGTAAAATTGAATAATCTAACTTTTGCAATATCTACTCTGTGGTTAAGTCACATCTAGTGTTTATTTTTATCCTCAGACTTTGTTTTGTATGATTCAACACATCGTTGAAATGTGATTTGAGTCTTTTTACTCTTTCCATTTCTCTATTCAATGTGTCAATCTTTCTCCTACCATCTTGAAAATATGGAATATAGTTATAATAGCTGTTATAATATTCTTGTCTATTACTTTTAGCATCTCTATTTTGGGTCAATCTCAATTAATATTCCTCTTCATTATGCATACTATTTTCCAGCTTCTTTGGATGACTGGTAATTTTTGATTGAATATCAAACATTGTGACTTTTAACTTATTGAATATTTGATAGTTTTGTACAGATAAATATTCTTGACCTTTAGGGACAGAGTTAATTTACTTGAAAATGATTCACTATTTTAAGCATCTTTCTTTTATACTTTGTGAGCAGAACAGCATAAGTCTAGGGCTAATTTTGCCCCACTACTGAGGCAAAACCCTTCTGGATATTCTCTCTAACGCCCTGTGAATTATGAGGTTTTCCACTATGGCTGGCAGGAACAGGCACTATTACTAGCTATATATAAGCTCTGGAGATTGTTACCTTTAATCTTTTTGTATAGTTCTTTTAGTTCTTTAAAATGTAGTTTCCACATATATGAACTGATCAGGACTCTGGTGTAGACTGAAAACTGTGAGCTCTCTGCAGGTCTCCAGTGTTCCCGCTCTATGATCTCCTCTCTGCTACTCTTCCCTGTGAACTCTAGTCACCTTGGCTTCCTTGATGTCTCAGTTCCATCCTCTCAACTCAAGGAGACCTCCTGGCTTTGTGAGGGTTCATCTTTTGTCATAGCCTAGAACTCTCTCCAGACAGTAAGCTTGGGGCAATTGTAGGGCTCACCTCATTTTTTTCTAATTTCTCAGACATCACTGTCTTTCATTGCTTGATGTCTAATGTCTTCAAAACCATTGTTTTATATATTTTGTTCATTTTTTAAAGTTTCTAGCCAAAAGGTTAAATTTGTTCCTCGTTACTTAAACTTGGCTAGAAGCAGAAATTCAAAATACATGATTTTGATGTCATTTAATCTTTTAGTACATTTATTTCTATATAATTTTTCAACTATATAATAATTTTAAATGCCTTAATTGTGTCTAAAGATCCTTGCTTCTTGACAACGTTTAATTGAAACTGATGAACACTGTGTTAAAACTTTTTCCTGTAATTAGAGAATTTGTAAGAAGACTCCCTTATTTAATTTATTTTTTACTCAACTTATACATGGAATAATAAAGAGAATCATAGATGTCCAGGGAAGTTCTTCTAACTAAGGAACTTTGAATGTTATCACAAGTGCTCTAAAGGGTTAAGGTATTTTTCCTTGTGATTAGGAATGTCTAAAATCATGCATATGCACATGTGCATATATGCATGCACACACATGCACATAAGCTGCCTGAGGTTATCTTTTCATTCTGGTCAGTCTCAGAAAAAAAGTCCAGAAAGGCATTTTAAGTCACTTCCGTTGATAAGACAAATGGAATCATTGGTAATTTCAGCTATGTTAACCATCAGCATCGTTGTTGACTAATAACGAATAAAAGAAAGTTTAAATTTTGGTAGAAAATTATTATAGGAAACAGAGTGTAGATGGTGCCTGCTAGCAGCTGACCTATTTGTTGGCATCAACCAGAAATGGTTACTTTACAACCAAGTAGCCAATGTACTAAAAAAATACATACAGAGTTATACTGGAGTTTAAAGCCTGATATGTACAATTATCAGCAAAGAACCTAGGTATGAAATGGCATTTTTAAAATATACATGTTGTCAGCTCGTCTATATATATTTCTATCAAACTGCATTTTATCTTTTTAACTTTAAAAAGGACAAATCAGTGTCCTACTTACACTTGGTCTTATCATTCAAAATAAACTGACTATGAGTACCAGAAAGATGGTCTGAGTCCATGCAATTCAATTTTTTTTCTCTGTCACAAGCAAATGATAAAATTAAATATACCAATTAATATTTTTCAAGATATGCCAAAAAATGTCTTGCCACCATGATGAACCCTTTTAAAATGTATTTTTACATGAGAAAATATCAATCATATTTTAGTAAAAATTGATTTGTTAATAAATTCATTCAATTATTTATGCAGCTCTTTATACAGTGATTCAACCAGCAGTGATTGAGTGCATATGCAAAGTTTTATCACACACAAAAATATTGACATGCCACATTAGGCTCTAATAGAGTGTAGAAGGTTGGCTAAATGGTTAGAAGCCACATTCAGGAAGTGAGGGTTCAAATCTGGCAACTTTGGCTTAATACCTGCAAAATATTGGGAAAATATCTTAAGTCTCTCCATGTCTATGCTTTCTCTTCTCTTAAATAAGAATAAAAATGAGATGTGCATAAAGAATTTAGAACTGCATTTTCCACAAAGTACTCATTAAATATAAAATATAACTAAACACACTTTGTGTTAGCCTTTATCTATACAAACAACAACAAAAATTTAATGGGTTACTGTCCCCAAACAACTGAAATGAAGATTGAACAAACTGGAAATTTCATAAACTTTATTTTTATGAATTATGACTTTATCGAAGTATAGTTCTTGGATTAGGAATTGAGGAAAATTCTAATTCAGCCAAACACATTCTCCTCAGATAGCTGACTCTTCTGACTACTTATTTTACAACTAACAAGAAATGTTAATGATAGTTTTCAAAGGGAAAGCTGAGCACCATGAAGGAAAGTTATGAAAATAATATTAACTTATATACTGACAGAGTGAATTGGTGTGCCAACAAGTACCTTGAGAGAAAACAGAAAAGTGGAAATCATAACATGCCCTAATGTTTAGGTCTACATGTTCTCCTAGAGTAGAAAGAAATAAGTTTTTAAAATATGGATTGTTATTTAATGAGGTTCAAAATTCTTGAAGTTGGCAGTAGAAATGATAAAAAAAAAATCACCATTAGTTTGAGTGTTTAAGAGTGGAATATTCTTGCTATTAATGGAAATTAGAACCTGTTTATATTATAGGATAATGCTGTTTAGTGAACCATATTTAAAATTGCCAGTACTTTCCTGAAGAATGTTACCATGAGCAAGCATGAGATTTTGTTAAGAAAGGCCATTTGAAATCAACCTTAAGAAATAAATGAAGTGGGATTGTTTAGATGAAACATTTTAGGCTTTAAATCAAGAATTTTTAGCAAACATAGAGAGTGAAACAGCAATGTGTTATCTTGACACAAGTTAACTGCTGTTTTTATGCATAATACCTTCTTAATGTTAGTTTTCTACTTTATCTTTCCATGTTACTGTGTTTCACTTCTCCATAATATATATTACATGGTGGATGTGCATTATAAATTTATGTATTACTATAAGTAAATGTAATTAAAAACTGTTTATTTTGTAATGATAATAATTATAAATCTTAATTCATTGTGATTAAGAATACTTGTCAATATGAAGTAAATATGTAATATTGCAATGTTCATGTTCACCATCAAATCTTAAAAAACTTATAGTTAAGATTCATGTTCTAATTAAGCAAAACACACTTTTCCTTTTCTTAAATTGGAAATTTACATGAAGAATGGAAAATTACATATCATATGTAGATATAGCATGAGAATATTACTGTGATCTATCAGATGAGGAAATAATTGGGAAAAACGGGCACCAGTGTCTTGGAGTTGGGGAGAAGGCAAAGAAAGTAGAGTCTAAGGGTATCAAAGACAATTTTAGCTGCTCTTCAGCTCTGCTTTACCATGGCTATTTGTTATAGAAGAAAATTCTAAAGCACTTTGTAAAGGACCCAGTTCTTACAAGTTTAGATTCACAGAGTACATTCAAGTTAGGTAACTACTGCCCAAATGTTTGAGATAAGTGAGTCCATGAAAAAGCTCCCTTCCTCTTAATGGAAATATCCAGGTTTTTTAATTCTTCTCATTCCACTTTCGGAGCTTGTAGCACAGAAAGCCCTCAAGCAGCAGGTGCCACCATTGAAAAACCACTGACTTGCCCAGAAATGAAGAGTGTTGAATGGATGTGCGTAGGTCACTGACACTATCTGCTACCGAGTAAGTTTTTGTGTTTTGATTTGGATATGCTTTTATGCCTCATTGGTAATCTACTCCTTCAAAGGACGCTATAGAAGATAACTGACTGGATTAAATCTAAGTCTATGTAAAAAAAGCATATGGTGTAAAAGACCAAATTGAATACAGATATGTTTTCTATATAGTCAGTTTTTACAATGCTGATTTAACCAGCTGTCTGGTGAGTTTGATGGCTTCTTAACAGTCACACTGCTGGTACTCAAATGCTCATAGAAACTTTGATAGAAAAATCACTTGAGTAAAAATTTCTGTCATCTGTTGCCCTTCCTTGGGACCCCAAGGTTAACAATAATTTGTGTTATTCCTGGCCCTCTGTATTTCCCCAGCAGTAATAAAATTCCATAAGATTTCATTTGGTGGTCACAGAGCTCTCCTGGTTTCTGTAACTAGAGGACATACACTCACATAAGAGAATCAGCATGAAAATTTACTGCTAAGAGAATTTGTCTCTAGTCACTAGCTTTAGGGTTACGGCAATGTATAAATATGGAAATACATCTTCAAATGAGCTTTTCAATGTTTTAATTGATAATGGCATGAAAATTCAGTCTCTTAATACAGTTAAACATTTGGGCACTTCATTCTTTTGTAAATATTGTTAGCCTGTTATTGCTGCTTAGAAACTCCTCTACAACTTCTTGGCCCCTATGCATCTTTTCAGAAGTAATAAATAACAGATTTATTGGGAGTTTGGCACAGTGCAAATATTCAGAGAGGGGCTTTAAATTGTTGCCCATCAAATGTGTTTTTCATAGCATAAGTATATTAAAATATTGGATAATTCTACTGGCTCATTCTAAACGTCCTGTTGTCCAGCATGGCATGTTTAAGAAGATGACAGATTGCCATATATTATTGAAAAGAACTAAGAACCAAAACAATAACTTACTGTAATACCCACAGCAATAAAGAACTACTTAAAATTCATGAAAAACATGTCATTCCTAAGGGATCCTCATTCTTAGTATAAGAAATTAACAAGAGAGTAAGAATCTACCCCAAAAAGTGAAGCATGCTAATTGCGAATTCCAAATTGAAAAAAAAAAAAGTGCTCACATCAACATAGAAGCAATGTGAGGCAGAAATTATTATTTAATAAAACATAAGATTAAACTTAATATAGGTAATTTTCATGAAGTATAATATTTTGCAGAGAGGATGTTTCAGCCACACTGATCTTGTTTCTTCTCACATACCTTTTAATATTTCCTCTAATGCTGTTCCTACCATTAACCATTTATTTCTCTTTGCCTGAGGGTTTTATCCTGTCCCCAGTCCTTATCCCCTAAGTATCAATCTTCTCTCTCTCTCAGGAATTTTGTACGCTTCTCTTTATTTATATATGTGTCTATGCTCTAATGTTATCTTTTTAGACATGCCTTTTAATACCTCCTATCTTAAAGAAATCACACACACACACACGCAGTCTTAATTTTTTATCTCCAAATTATCCTGCTTTACTTTTTACTTTCTTCATAACACTGTCAATTGCTAAAATTGTAATATATATTTGCATGTGTATTATCTATATGTCCCACTAGAATTGCCAACCTTGCAAGAACCTCGTCTTTCTTGGTCACCAATATATCTTCGATACTTAGAATAGTCTCTTCATATAGAAAACATATAACTCATTATAATGAAAAATTGAATTAAATGAAAGAATTATCTTTTCATTGTATTATTTCCTTAGGCACACTATCCCCAACTTGTCATTCCTTCCATTTTTACTCCACCTCATGTCCAAGAAAGTCTCCCTTACACTGAGCTGCTTTTTCTTCTTCTTTGTACAGAGTATTTGAAATTCTCATATTTTTTGGCTTCATTCTCTTACCCTTCGAGTGTATCATAAATATCAGAATCCATTCAGCAAACATTCAGTGTGAGCCTGCTGTGTGCAAGGCAGACACTGCTTGCTACTAGAGATACAGAGTTGGCAAAGAACCTCATATCTTTTAATAAGCTCAAAGGCTCATGAGTTCAGCATATTAAGGTAGAAACACATGACAATATGTTAATATTCCGGAAAAGTTCCGGAAGCAGCCTAGGGGAAGTGAGAGTGGTTTTTCTACAGCACTTATTTGTATCCCCTAGTCCTTCTTGATATTCCTCAATTATGCCTTTGGGATTCCCAAAACCAATTGGAAAAAATGACTTTGGAAACTAGGAGACAGCAATATTGTGAAAGGCGGCATGAGGAAAGAGCTAGCTATGAACAAGTCATACAAAGAGAGTGAGAAAATGTTCTGACATAAGTTGTAAATTTTGAATGATGATAAAATTGACAAATTATAGTACAAGAGGCCTGTGCACAGACAAATTGGTTAAGGATGTACTATTCATCAATTCGAATAGGAAGTATCCAGTTATAAGAATGGTAAATCTTCCACTATGTAACCAAATTATAGGTATAAACCAGAGACTGGGATTGTTTGTAAACATCGTTAACAAATTTTAAAATTCCTGCTCTTTTGTGAGGCTATAATTAACAGAAGTTTACTGGCAATAAATTTGTGTTAAGACATTCTAATCAAAACTAACAAGGAGGAAAGATTCAGGGACATGGATAACTAAAAGAAAAATAGTAGCTTTATTTGATGTGAATGTATATCTATATGATGGCATATTTCCCCTTGAAACTTTATTGCTTCACTATTACTTTTTATTTGTCAATAGATAATGTTAGTATAACTTTATAGTCCTTCAGCTTTTACTTTCCTCATTGTCCTAGATGCAGCTTATTTAACTGAATTCGTTTAACTTAATCATACTCATTTAGAGGAATATTTCAGAGAAACTGAAATAATAGACTAAAGTGCTGCCATAGAATCTAGGACTTCTTGTGGAACATTGAGCTGGTTATTATTAGGAGCAAATATCTCACCTATGACATCCCTCAGAGTACTGGCAATGAAATGAAATAAATGTTAATAGAATACATAGTATACATTGATCCTGTGAATATTAAATTCTTTAGAAGAGCAAACTTATGAGGTCAAATCCTGCCAGCTGCCCGTTTTTGTATATGTTATATCAAAACTCAACCACATTTAATAGTCTATAGCTGCTCTCTTGCTTCAGAGGCAGAGTTAAGTAGTTACCACAAAAACTGTATGGCCTGCAAAGCCTAAAACACTGTGTAGCTCTTAACAGAAAAATGTTTGCTAACTCTTGCTTTAGAAGATAGAGTAATAAACAGTTACAATAAAAATGCAAGTGTCTTTTTTACTATCTTTAAACATTCTTTGTAACTTGAAATAACAGAGAGACGGATTAGAGCCATGCTCATAAAACAAATTGAAAGTTATGGTAACAAAAAAAGGAAATAAAAATAGACTTGTGATTTAAGCCAACATTCAACTCTGTGCATTAAAAGAAGGGTTTGATTAGAATAGAAAAGAGGTTTTTGTTTGTTTGTTTGTTATTAATGAACAAGTGTCACATATTTTAAAAGAATTTAAATAATGCATGGTGGATTTAGCCATTTCGAAAAGTATATAACAACTCTTCTCCTTACTGACAGTACCACCAGTTCCTCTTAAGTACCTGAGCAATCTTAGTAGAACAACAAATCAAGAATTCTGTCCAAGAGAGTTCTAGAGGTCATTCTGCCAGAGCCTTTCTCTCACTATATCAGTGGTCCTAAGCATAGGTTCTAAGCTTGGCTAATCGTATTCTTTCTTGAGACTTTTAATCTTGTAGTAACTGATAGGGTTGGAGTTCATCCATTCTAATGCATTCTAATGACATTTCCTAGTCAAGACCAACAAGCTACTCTTGCTATAGCAACCTTATGGAGTCCTGCCTGTTCCAAGCCTGATTCCTTGATTTTGCCTTCAATCCTGTGAACCTCTCCATTTCCTTACCATGGATCCCTTCATTGGCAGAGGTAGTTTCTGTTGCCTGTAGTGGAGAACTCTATTGGGAAACTAGTGTCATCAGAGAAACTCTTCTAGCTGGGCTTCTTCTGTAAAGAAGTTTGAGTCCCCTTGAAGAGCCTGCCAAACAACCATTTGCATATAATGAACAGTTTGCAATGCTTGGAGATTGATGTGCAATTTCTATTTGACAAGAGAGAGACAATTATGATCAACTGTGGTCATACATTCCAGAATACCAATGTTGTTTCCACACTTTAAGTGTTGTTGGATCATTATGTGAGATTCATAATTTTGTCCTGTTGTACTCACTTTTGCATTACCATTCAGTCTTAATTTATTACATTCTATTAAAAGTTTTTAGGTAATTTGTTCTTATTGCTACTCAGACATTAAAATGTCTGCAGGCTGTGAAAATGAATAAATTTAATGTGCCAGTATAGTTCTCAAAATCCTAGCATTACAACTAATAATACAGGCTTATATTGTATTATAAATCCTAATTAACGTGGATTTCTTTCGAAAATTCCATTTTGCTACTATTTTTAGGTAATATATTTTCCAGACATTTTATCCTTAAATTTCTATTTGTTTTTAATAATATATGGCTTTTGTATTAGATTGCTGAAATAACGTTAATTTTAAAACTACACAATTGTTAAAAAAAATAATAAGCTGTATAGTGTGGTTTAATGGAGGCTTATGAACATTTATTTAAGATATATGCTATAATGAGCAAACTCTACCAATCTGTAGTTCATAGGAATTTGCAAATTTTCTCTCTTAACCAGGACTGTCCCTAGAAAAGTGTTCAGGGCCATTTTAACCAACACATAACCACCTAAGTTTATTTAATCGAAAGGAGACTAAATTTTTAAAATCTTTCATAGTCTTCATGGGATATTGTTAGGAACATAAATTTCAAATTGAATTTTAATGATGTTCAGATAAGAGGAGTGCATGGCACTGACCCCTCCATAATGCATAGGGCTTAGGAGGCCACTAGTTATTTGCCCCACCCGAGGGATGAATCTACCCATAGGATTACCTGTATTTTAGAGAACTGGTGTACCACCAGTAAGTTCTAGTTTAAATATTTAGCCCTGACGATTCCTTTTATTTAAATTAACTTTTAAAATCAATACATTTTTTTAGGAAATTTACTTGGGAGCTATTCTGTGTCAGACCCCATGCTAGGTGCTCAGGATGTCAAAACTGACACAGTTCTAGTCTACTCACACAGAATCCGAGGTTTACTGAATCCAAGGTGATGGACATTTAAACAATTGAAATATGAATGGCATATTCAGTAGATAGATATTTAAGTAATTAAAATAACATCTAAGACAGCAGTCCCCAAGCATTTTGGCACTGAGGACTAGTGCTCCTATGAGAATCTAATGCCTGATGATCTGAGGTAGAGCTGAGGCGATGATGTTAGTGCTGGGAAGCGGCTGCAAATAAAGACGAAGCTTTACTTCCTTTCCCGCTGCTCACCTCCTGCAGTATGGTCAGCTTCCTAACAGGCCACAAACACTACCAGTAGGAAGCCCGGGAGTTCAGGACCCCGATCTGATATAAAAGAGATAAGTTGTTCAACATCAGGGAAGCCAGAAAAGGAACAACAAAAGCAATAAACAACTAGCTAGAAAATTTGAAAGAGCTTCAAAGAAGAAGTGATAAGGGAAATAAGTGAGACAAGGTTACAACCAAAAAAAAAGTAAAAAAAAGAAACATTTGAAAAGTGATAGCGTTATGAAAAATTGTGACATGCTTAGGATGTGATAAGAGGTGCTCTTGGTCAGATTATGGTTGAATGAAAAGAAATGGCAAGAAATGATGTTGAGGATATCATTTCCTTTTTTTATTGGTTATACTTTGGTTTGGTTTTTGTTTTTGTTTTGTTTTTTAATCTAGTGGACTAGTATTTTCCAAACTGTGTCATGAAATCAATTTGTGGATCACCACCAACATTTGTTTCGGGTGAAGCAAAATAGAATGTATCAGAGTTCATGACACATACTGAAATATTATATCATAGATATTTTGTTTTAGTTGTGTGTGGGGGGAGTATTTCTGATTGAGTGTTACAAGGTAATAATATGTGAAGAATTTAGTTTAAAAATTGCAAAGCCAATTTAGGAAATGTGTAATTTGGGAAGATGGTATAAAATCAATTTTGCAAAAACATGCCCAGAAAGATGTAATAGATTTACTTAATTGCAGCAGCTTATAAAGTTGATTTTAGCGTCTTGCTATTTCAAAGGTTACAAGGGATATTACCTGATGTGATTGTCAAAAAAAATCCCAGCAAGATAAGTAGAAAAGGCATTCCTATAACTCTATTACAAAGACTCAGAAAGGTTAAATATTTTACCAAAAATCTCAAGGCTAATAAATAAGGCCTTGGGATCTGAATATCATGTGGTTTACCAATTGTTAGCTAGAAGTTAAAGATGTTAAGTATATAAGTTAGTAGAAAGATAGATAGATAGATAGATAGATAGAAGCTCTGCCTAATAAGTATTGATGACATTAATAAAGAGAATAATACTCGCTGCTCTCCACAAGACAAAGCCCTCTTAAGAGGCCTTAAGGATATTACATGATAAAGATAAAACTTCTATAATCTATAAAATGCTATTTAGTGATGAGTATAATCCTAATTAAACTTATGTTATTATCAGTAAGGATGAGACATCTTTATTACAATGGGTTATAATTTGAGTCCTAGTATATCATAATCAGAGTATTAGAAGGGGTTATTTTTTATGAGCGATAATGTTAGGGTTGCTAATAATGACAATAACAGTCATAACATAACAAGGCACTTGATAATTTATGAAGCACATCAAATTATATTATCATTGTCATATTCATCTCCTATTGAGATATAGATTTTTTATTGGAGGAGGGTCCTTTATTGCTGTAAGATACATGTTCCAGAGGGAACAGAAGATGTAGGGCCACTCATTTATTTTTCCCTGATTCAAAATAAAAGTAGGGTTTTGACAAGAGAGCAGAATTTGGTTTGCATCTGCCACATTTGGAGGACACGAGCATTAGGCTGTATGTAGTGAAGGCTGATGTTCTCTAAAAAAACCTTGACAGTGAAAGGCCTAGGGTTTAATAGTTGCCTCCTTTTCAGTATACCCTTAGAAGAAAAGCCACCATGACACATATGGTCCCTTCAAAGCAAAATTCTTTTCCCTTAACACTGCACAGCTGTGGATATCAGCAACCTTTTGCTCATTGAACATATTTTGTCAATCGTCAGGATAGTGCTGTATACCAAAGTTTCAACCTAGAGCCAACAATGCTTTGCACAGTGACCTTATAGCAGTGGGAGAGGCAGGTGTCTGCCTTTGTGTGAGGGGATGAGGAATCAATGACAGCTCCAACATTCAAGGAAGTTAGTTTTGTGCAAAGAGAGAGAGATGTATGAATCTCAAAGTTGGTATAACACAATTCTTTTCAAATTCTGTATTCATTATAATTACGAAGTCCTATGGGGCCAGAGAGGAGGGGATGTTGAGCTTTGGGAAGTCCAAAGAAATCCTCACTATGAGTAGGCAGCTTTATTAGGAAGAGGAAAGTGTCCTTGACCATGAGAACACATGTTAAAAGGCCAGGTGGCCTCACAAAATGTAGGTTGTTAGGAGAATGGAAACACCTTTGAGTGGTAATAGCTTAGGGAGCTCAGAATCCCAGGTGGAGAGTGATAACACAGGCTGGTTTGGAACACCTTGTGAAGAATATAATATGATACACATACAAGTCTGTGTTTTAGCCTGTAAATAACTGAGTTACTGAATATATTTAAACTGAGGAGTGTCTGGACAAGACTTGCAATTTTTAAGATAAACTTGTTTAAGATACTTATGGTTTTTTGTGTACCTCCCAGGTCTTTACATTATAATTTTGTTGAGAAATTTTAAAGGAAAACTGCAGTTCAGCATGCATGAAAAAGTACAGCTTCGAGTCATTATTCAAAGTACATAGTCGACAGGTTTTTTGATCTTGTTATGTTTATTTTCTTTCCAGACATTCCAAATGTAAACAAATTTTAACTGGTTTGTTTCTCCTTCAGTATCCGTCTGAAGGTGTTTTGTGTGTGTGTTTTCTGTTTGAAAATAAAGTAGCAAATGTGACTAAGATCGACTTAATGTGGCCATAAAGTACTCAGGAGTCTTACTTTAAAAGACAGCATTATTTTAATTAAAAATCTAGGGAGGACACTAATGTTATTTTGTGTATCATTCTCAGCTTTCCCCGAATCATATATTAAGCTCTTGCTGCCAAAGGAGACAGCACTGCAGAGTGCTTACCAGCATAGGTTCTTAGCTGGTTGAATTTTGCCAGTCACTCCCCTCAATATAGAAATTAAATAAGTTTTTATAGAGGACCTACTGTATGATATATACCATTTCAGGATATAAGGATTCAGTGGTGAAAGAAAACTAGTGTGCATTCTCAAAAAAGAAATAAAGGAGATCTGTATAGTGATATCCCAGTCTTTTAATGTCCTCTTTTAAAATAAAGATTCCTCTTTGAGAAATATAGTCCCTCATAAGCTATAACTGTCAACACTTCAATAATCATTTAGGATTTCTTGGAGATTTCTACCTTGTGGCTGACGGTAACTGTGAAGTCCAAACCTCTCAGAACTGTTAATGAAATAAAGAAATAAATGACTGTCAACTCACAATCAGAAAGGGCTACAAACAAGATGCCAAGGGCTATGAGGCAGGGCAGCCCATCAGGAGGATGGGAGGAGGAGAGGGAAGAATAAAGAGTGTGGGAGATGAAGCGTCATCTTCTGAAGTAAGACATTGGAACTGTAATGGGAGTTAGAAAGTTTCATTTAGCATCTTCCCTAAACAACTTGGCTTTGTTTGCATGGTCAACATTTCATTCATTCTCATTTATTTCTCAAATAACCCAATGAAATAAGAATTATTTTTTTGTTTGTTTTACATAAGTATTTTTTTTATTAGTTTCTAGTATACAGTACACTAGTTAGACACTTATATAGTTTATAAAATGGTCCCCCTGTTTGTTTTTTCTCTCCTCTGGCTCTCCACATTATTTGTATTTAAATCCAAATTCTAGAGAGTTAAGGAACTTTTCAGGAGGTAATCCAAATATCACCTTCTTGGTAAAGTTTTTTAGAATTTGCAAATAGTTCCACTCTTAAAAGGAAACCCCAGACTGAGGCAGTGATATAGTCACTGACGGTACATCTGCGCAATAATAGAATAAAGTATTTTACCATGAGCGATATTTTTAAAATTCCAGTGATCTGCCTCACTTTGAAGTGTCATATTTATGTGAATGCTAAAGTTCTTGTGTATCTTCTAAATTCTAACAGCATTACATCAACACTACATTAATCCAAGCTTTGTTAGTAGGAGAGAGATATTCATGGGTTGGGTTCTAGGGTCTCCTCCAAACAGAGAAGTATTTTCCAAAGTAGCCTGATCATAAAAATCACAATATCACGTCTCTCTCCAGAGCTGCAATGCCCATTTCAGTAGCCACATGGGATAGATACTGAGCTCTTGAAATGTGGACAGTCCAAATCGAGATGAACTGTGAGTATAAAACATACACTGGGTTTTGAAGAATTAGTAAGAACAAAAAAGGAAGTAAACTATCTCATTACATGTTAAAATGGTAACATTTTGTCATATTGGATTAAATAAAATATATTATTTAAAGTAAATCAAACTGTTCCTTTTTCCTTTTTGAATGTGGCTATTTGAAAATTCAAAATTACTTATGTGGTTCAGATTCTATTAGTGCTGCTCTGGAAAGTCTAATTTGCTTAGTTTGAATGAAGTCCTACTTATTAAGGCCCCAGGTGATTTTATAATCAGGAAACATATTGTAGGAGACTGAATAAGTGATTTTCATTATAGCAACTTATCAGAAAAGCTGATTGGGTGTGGAGGAATGGAGAAAGGATTAGGGACTTGCCTCTCTTTCCTAGGATCACATCATTCCCAGTTTTTTTCTTTTCTTTCATCCCAAGTCAAAACTACGGAATTTACGGATGACGGTGTTCTGATCTAGGAAAAGACTTAAAAGCGTAAACTGCCTTAAGTCTCCTCCAGGCTTTTCTATTTAAAAAAGAAACTCAAGATTCGGGTAACTGTATAATTGTGGAATAGGTAGGTGTAGTGGGATATATTTTTGAGTAGGAGCTGCAGAGGCTTCTGATATGCAGCTGTTAGAACCCCTCCCTCTTTCCAAATGTTCACACAGGAATAAAATGTGTGGAATCAGCATTATTTAGTAGCTCTCTGACTGAACATCCTCACCGCTGCTAGTGGCTGGGCACCGCTCATGGCTTGGTGAAAACTCACTCATTCTAAAGGGGAAAACATCTGTGCTTGACCACAGGGAGTATTTGCAACTGTCAAAGCTAAAGTAAATGTGGAGTGTTCCCTGTTGTTTACTCAAGTGAAAAAGAGTGGTCTACCTCCTAGCTGAAGCACTAATTATTGATATCTGTCTTGATGGTGCCTGAGGAGAAAGGCTATCAAAGGGAATCAATTTCTAAATTATAGTATGCATCTTGGCCATGGAAGTTATTGATTTTTAGCCAATATTTGCTATTTTTTCATCTATAGTATGGGAAAGCAGTGTAATGAACCTAACTCTCGCTGCCTTGACTTGCTTTACTCAACACATTCACAATAAGCATGTCAATACACATACACGTTTCATATTTCTAAGGTTTATTTTACATCACTTCGTTACTGACCAAAAAGAAAAAGAAAATACTCTATTGATTACATAACCGTTATAACTGTTTTTTGTCACTTAGATTCCTTTGTATGGTATTAATGATCTTGCATGCATTTGGCATCATGAAGCTAGATAGATTTTCATATATGATATATATGTTTTCAAATAAATGTTTGTTTTCAGATTATAAATGTATTATAGGTCATGAAAATAATACTGAATACATGGTGGATTTTATTTCACACATTGAGGGTGCCAGTAGTAAGACAAAACAGGTTCAAAAAAGGATATACGAAACAAATGCTTCTTTAATCATTAAGTTAAAAAAAAGAATTCTAGAATAAGATTGGTAAATTAGATTCAAAACTTGTTAAATCCTATAGCCTTTGGGGTTCTATTCTCTACTGGGTGAAAAGTCATTTGAATCATATCAGTTTTCTACAAATTGACATTTAACTTTATAGAGTTATAGAGTTACTGTACTCAAAGTAATAGTATACAGTGAGTCAAACAGATTTGTGTTTTTCTGGAAATGTAGAAGCCCATTCGAGGATATGGAGTGGGGGACATATTAAATAACATTCCACTGTTATTTTGAAACAAATATAATCATCCTTTGGTCTCACCTTCAAGTTTTGGATAATTTTTTTTCTTAAACTAAAAATAAATACTGTCAACTTTTAAAATGTTTCTCCTTTTAGTCTTTTCCTGTGGATATTTGGAATATAGTTAAAATGTGCTGTATTTTTATCATTGAATTTCAGTTCTCCTGGAATAACTTAAAGATGTTCATCAATTAATATATCTCAAATATTAACTACTTAAGTGTTAAAAGAAAATATATCAGCAACACAGGCTTACACTTTCAAAACATGGTATTACTAAATGTCTTGACACTTAAAATTAAATAGTACCTTTTTCTTGCATAAAAAGCATGACAATTAGGTGCTTCCAATAGTCACATAAAATGACTTTTGTGATTCCAGTTATAAAAAAAGCTATGTTTGTCAAAAAGAACAGATACATCTACCTCTAAAAATTAAATCCAGTTGATTCTCTCACTTCTTTTACTACTATGGTGATTAATGGAAAGCAGTTGATCTGGTGCTCTGAAATTTCTTTCTATATAATTTTATCACTCCATATAATTACAAAACCTTTTTGGGAAAGCTGCCTTTCGATATGAAACAAAATATTACATGGTTCTGCAGGAATAAGGCTTAGGATTTCAACATACATATTACATGGGAGTCTCATCCAGGAGGCTATATGAAAGCATGCATTTAAAAGTAATACTTAATACTCTAAAACAGTCTATTTGCTTATTATAATCCACATGAAAAATATAAAGTAAACTAAGCGTGAATCAAGAGGAATATTGAGAGTTAGAAACATATGCATATGTGTTTCATATGTTCAGATCCAGAAGTCAGGACTCAGATCTGTTGTGTAAAATGTGGGTTGCATGGTTAACATACAAATGCCATTAAGTTTCTTTAGCTGTACATACTTTAAAGTGGAATTTTAACTCAAGAAGAATATCTATGGGTTTGTGGTATTTTAGAGCTGCAAGGAACCTGAATCATCTTGCTATCAATTTAGATCATCAAAGATTTTTGGAGTCCCTACTATGTGATTGGTCAATGTCAGAGAATCAATAATATATAGGGACAAGAGAAGGGCTTCTTAACTGTGTATGCTACTATGGACCCCTTTAGCCCTGTGGTAGATCCTATGAACCCCTTCGAATAATAATTTAAATACAGATATAAATACATAGAATTACAAAAGATACCAATTAAATATCATTGCAAAAATAAGTTTCACTGTTATGATATGATAGTATATGTGCCTCATTATTAATACATTAAGCAATAAGACCTAGAAACAGTTCTAATCAGCACTGAAGTTTTCTTTTTGTTATGGTAAGAACATGTAACATGAGAGATAACCTCTTTTTAAAAAAATTTAATAGTTTTTTTCAGTTACAGCTGACATACAGTATTATATTAGTTTCAGCTGTACAACACAGTGATTAGTCATTTATACAACTTACGAAGTGATCACCCCAATAAATCCAGTACCCATCTGACCATACATAGTTATTACAATATTATTGACTATATTCCCCATGCTGTACGTTACATCCTCATGACTGTTTTGTAACTACCAATTTATACTTCTTAATCCCTCCCCCTTTTTTACCCCTCCCAAACCTCTCCCACCTGGCAACCATCTAAAATGTTCTCTGTATCTATGAGTTTGTTTCTGTTTTGTTTGTTCATTTTTTTTAGATTCTGCATATAAGTGAAATCACATGGTATTTGTCTTTGTCTGACTTATTTCACTTAGCATAATCTCTAGGTCCATCTATACTGCTGCAAATGTTAAGATTTCATTATTTTTATGATAGAGTAATATTCCATTGTATATATGTACCACTTCTGCATTATCCATTTATCTATCAGTGGACACAGGTTGCTTCTCAATCTTGGCTTTTGTAACTAATGCTGCAATGAACATGGCAGTGAAGATAATCTTGTTTTCATTTCCTTTAAATATATCCAGAAGTATAATTTCTGGGTCATGTGTTAGTTCTATTTTTCATTTTTTGAGGAACCTCTATACTAATTTCTATAGGGGCTGTACCATTTTACATTCCCATCAACAATGTACAAAGAGATCTCAATTTCTTTACACCCTTGCCAATACTTAAAAAAATAATAATAATAGCCATCCTAACAGGTGTGAGGTGATAGATACCTCATTATTGTTTTGATTTGCATTACTCTGATGATTAGTGATGTTGAGCATCTTCCCATATACCTGTTAGCCATTTGTATATCTTTTTTGGAGAAATGTCTATTCAAGTCCTTTGCCCATTTTGAAATCAAGTCATCTCTCTCTCTCTCTCTCTCTCTCTCTGTCTTTGGCATTTTTGAAAGCTTTCAGTCCATAATGAACTCTACCTCTATATAGCTTCCCACTCTGTCAAAAAATGACTACTGTAAAGTAGAGTCAGCAAGGATCTATTTGGGACTTAAGAGTTAATAAGGCCATGGGAAAAACAAAACAAAATAAAACAAAAGATGTACTTTTTTCTCCTCAAAATTTATATGTTGACTGTTACCTTTGCTACGCAGAAGCTTTTTAAGTTTGCTGTAGTCCCACTTGTCTAATTTTCTTTTGTTGCCTACACTTTTGGTGTCATATCTAAGAAATCATTGCCAAGACCAGTGACCAGTGTCATAAAATTTCCCCTGTGTTTTCTTCTAGGAGTTTTATAGTTTCAGACCTTACATTTAAATCTTTATTTTGAATTTATTTTTACAGATGTTGAAAATAAACAATGTTTCAAGAAATCTATAACTATGATATATAAAAAACATTTATTATTTCTATTAGTAAAAGTCACATTTGTAGTTAATGCTATTGTAGTTCATCAACTACATTAAAAACCAAAAGAAATGCTTATTTTCAGGTAAAGTTTGGTTCAAATAAAGAATATTTTTCTCATTATCTATGTTTACTCTCCAGTGAAGGTCCTTGAAACCCAGGTGAAGAACACTTTTGAATTAGTTTTCTAAGGTTACTATAACAAAATATCACAAACTAGGTGGGTTAAGACAACAGAAATTTATTGCCTCACAATTCTGGCTGGAAGAGATCTGAAATCAAGGTGTCAGCGGAGCCATACTCTCTCTGAAGTCTCTAGAGGAGGATATGTTCTTGTGCATTCCTAGCTTCTGGTGGTTGCCAGCAATCCTTGAAGCTTCTTGGCTTATAGACGCATCACTTCAATCTCTGCCTCCATCTTCATATGGTGTTCTCTGTGTGTGTGTATATCCCTGCGTGTCTGATTTCTTTTAAGGACATTTTATTATGGCCCATCCTGATTTAGTATGACCTGGTCTTAACTAATTACATTACAAGATCTTGTAACTAATTACAAGACCTTATTTCTGAATAAGATCATATTCTGAGGTTCCAGGTGGACATATATTTGGGGTGAGGAACACTGTTCAACCCAGCATACCCCAGTTTACAATAAAGCAAGTTGGGTAATTGCAATAGGTGTCCTCAGGCTTGCTTTCTTCTGGCCCATGCTAGGTTCCTTCTGTTAACATACACTTTCCATGTGGGTTCCCATCAAGCTGGCTAGTGTGTTCTTCCACTTCAGAGATATTACTGTCATTCTTTCTGGAAGTCAGCTCAAGATCACTCTTATTAGAGCAAAACAGGTGTTCAGGAGGATGGGTTTCTTCTTTAATAGTCACTCTCTTCAATGATGTGTTGGTTCCAGATTCTCTCATTCTTTTGTTGGAAACTTTCTAAACTGTCTTTCCAATTATAATATCTGACTAAAGACACAAAACAAATATGTACCTATGTATGGATTAAAATTTCTATAAAATAATGTGGTTTTTATATTTTAAAAGAAATATTCCCTCTTCCATTTTTCATTTTTTCAGCCTTTCAATCTAATCATGCAAGTTCCTTCTGTTTTCTTCTAAATCTAAATGGCTAAGATTTTTTAAACACAATTTAAAAATCATTTCTTGGTAACTTATAATGCTGAACCTTTTCTCACTTGCCACTCTAAAAATAAGCCAAGGGCATTCAATAGTATTAATGAAAAGACTAGCCACTTTTTATGGGAAACCATGAGGTAGTATCTTTTAAAGGAAGAAGCGACAGATGAATGATTAATTTTACAGAAAGAAATAAAAATGTTGTATATTTAAATACAAATTTGCAACCTATTTACCCCCTGCAGTTCACTGCTGATTTAAGAGAAGCAACTATACCCCAAATCACCCATAAACTTCAAAATTCATGAACACATAAACAGAAAATTTCCAAATAGTTCTATAGGGAAAATATTTCTTTTTTGAGAAAGAACGAGAGAGAGAGAGACCCGAGTATAAGCTAACACTATATTTGTTAACCGAAAGTGATAATACTTCAACCCATGTGGGAGAGAATGACAACATAATTAAGTGAGAAAGGGAGGACTAAAATTTGTTCATTAAAATTCAGAGTCCTCTGCCTTATTGTTTGTTTGTTTGTTTAATTTCATGATCCTAACAGTACATAAATATGTGCTTGGCTTATTTAAACTCTTCTTTTTTCAACGTGATCAGTAGCTTGAGCAGTGGATATATTGTATGAGAAATATCAGAGACAACGTAATCAGCGCATGCACTTTACATGTGAAATCTAATTATTGTGAAACCTGATATGAGCTAAATATTGAGGTTAGATAGTTTTTCATATTATAGCCATTTTAATATATAATACTAATGCCTTGCATTTGTATACATCTTTACAGTTTTTTATTTATAGTAGTTATATGGCTTGCAAAAGTCAAAAACTCAGAAAGCTTTAGGGCTGACCCCTGGGCCCAGGTTTTTTTTTTTGTTTTGTTTTTGTTTTTTTTTTTTCTGCAAGGCCAAGGCTGTTTTTATACAGCTTACCAAAAATAGAGAACCACTGTGGAGTGAAATTTCTTTGATATCTGGAACAATAATGTAGAAGCTTACGAGTATTATACAAATGTCATAAGTCTATTATTTCTTTATATTACAGAACCGAAAGGCAGCATTAATGGCTAAATGCAATACTTAGCAATACTCTGTATTGTTTAGGACTGGAAATGTGCCTGAAATGTGCATTTCTTTCCCAAATAGCTTATATAATATTTGAAATCTGACAAGTAACCTAACAATTGTATGGCATACATTCAAATGTAAACGTGAAGTTGTTAAAGGCACAGGCGAATATTCAGAATAAACATCTTAACCATAAATTAGAGGTATTAGACTTGAGTGGATGAATGGGGCAATAGAAAATTACAAACGACTCCTATGGTGACCTTACAGATGTTTATTTTAACCTTATAGGCAGTCTTTTTGATGCTTCCCAACCTATTTCCAGAAAGACTAGCATTTGGAACAGGGCCTGCAGAGGTCTAACTATAGATTTATGTTTACCACAATTACACAGATAGGGAGAGAGGACAATGGACCACCTTCCTGGCTTCCATGCTATCACTCTCCTAGCTTTCGCTCTACCTCATTGGCTGTTCCTTCTCAGTTTCTTCTGCTAACTCTTCTTCTCCCTCTGAATGTTAAGGCAGTGGTTTGCACATGTTGATTATGCTTTCCTATCAGAACCAAAATTTAAGCACATTTCTTTTCATAAATGAACATTTACTTATACATTTCATATGACTATGCTTAAATAAATACCTAAAATGTACAGTGATATAAATCAATAAATATCAATAAATAAACATTTCCGTTTCACACTCCAGTGAACTGTGCTGTCTCTCGGGGATGTGTACCACATAATTTGAGACCACATCACAATCCTCAGGTTCCCAGAGCTATACTCTCACCTCCTAGGTGACATCATCAGTTTATATGGACTTAAATACCATATTAGTTTGATAACTACTCAGTTTCTCTCTAAAGCCCAGGTTTCTCTGAACTCCAATCCTGCACCTCTATCTGACTATTTGAACCATTCCTTAGCCTCTATACATGCAGCTTTGACATTTCCATTAAAATTTATCTTCTACCCCAGCCCACATCTACCCTACATCAACATCTTTTTTAATTTTTATTTTTCAATTAGAGTTGGCATTCGATATTATTTTATATTAGTTTCAGATGTACAACATAGTGATTAGACATTATATAACTTACAAAGTGATCACCCCAATAAATACAGTACCCATCTGACACCATACATAGTTATTACAATATTAATGACTATATTCTCTATGCTGTACTTCACATCCCTGTGACTATTTGGTAACTACCAATTTGTACTTCTTCACCCTTTCCCCTTTTTCACCCACTTCCTGACCCCCTCCCATCTGGCAATCACCAGCTTGTTCTCTGTATCTATGAGTCTGTTTCTGTTCTGTTTGTTCATTTATTTTGTTTTTTTAGATTCCACATATAAATGAGATCATATGGTATTTGTTTTCCTCTGTCTGATTTATTTCACTTAGCATGAAACCCTCTAGGTTCGTCACTGTCATTGCAAATGGTAAGATTTTATTATTTTTCATGGCTGAGTAATATTCCATTGTATATATTTACCATAACTCCTTTATCCAGTTGGCTATTGACGGGCACTTAGGTTGCTTCCATATCTTGGCTATTGTAAATAAGGCTGCAGTGAATATAGTGGTGCATGTATCTTTTCAAATTAGTGTTTAGGATATTTTTTGGATAAATAACAAGACTCATTATCATCTACTAGGTTAGTAAAGAATCAGGGTCAAAATGATTCATGAATTTCCTTCCCTTTTTATATCTAATTCATAGGCATGTAATACCCTGCAACTTCCATCTTCGAAATTGATCTTGAATTTGCCTTTTTTACCTCTGCTTTACACCACCTTAGGCCAGGTACCTCTAACTTCTTGCCAGATTAGGCTTCAACCTCTTACTATTGCTGCTGTTGATTTATTTCTATCCAGTCCTACATAGCAACAAAACTGATCTGAAAAACGGCAGACAGATAAGGACATTTCCACGCTTAAATCCTTTCATTGCAAATGGATTTTTCTTGCAATTAGGATGAACTCCAAACTCTTTATCATGGCTTAGACTGTACTGAGTTACTGAATGTACTGAATATGCTGAATTCGCTGAATTCTTATCTTTGTCATGATCCTCTCCAGCCACTTTTTTCTTTTAATGTATTCTAGTCATACCAGTGTTTCTGCACTTTCTGGAACACCTCAGAGCCTTTGCACATACATTTTTTTTCTGCTTTCTAGACAGTTCTTTCCTTTTTCTTTATATTGCTAGGCGCTTCTTTCCATTTAGGTATCAGATGAAATGCCACTGCCTTCTGTTCCTACACCTATTACCTCACAAAAAGTTTATGTCTATATTAAATAATTAATAGAATTCTACTAAGCAGTTGAAAAAAAAAAGAACAAGCTTTTGATGGAAGCAACAGTATGATAAATCTTAAAAACATTATACTGAACAAAATGGCATAGACGTAAATATAAGCATTTATTTGAAGTTAAAGAATAGCAAAATTAATCTGTGGTAATAGAAGTAAAAAAAAAAAAAAAGTGGTTGCCTCCAGGGGAAGGTTAGATTTGACTGGACAGAAGCATAAGGCACTTCTGGGATAATAGAAATGCTTTGTATTATGTTTGCCTGGCAGTTACCTGGCTGTATTCAATTGTCAAAACATGCCAATGTGAACACTTAGATTCATGCATTTTATTGTATGTAAATTATACCTCATTTGGAAAAATAGCAATATTTTTATTCCCTAAATTTTGTCAGTAGTTGAAGTTCTTTTAAAGATTCGGTTCAACTGAGATTAATTCTGTAGCCATCATCAATGTGTGATAATTTTGCATGTTGTCAAGTCTACCTTAGATCATTGAAAGTTATAATCACAATAAAAATTATTTATGATGGTTGCATAGTATAAAGTTTATCTCCATTTCTCTTTAATAGCTTTGAGATTTCAACTTCTTAACAGTTTTTGGAGTTGGAGGTGTGTCCTGGTGGAGCAAGAATGTGTTTTAGAGTAAGATAGGCTTGGTATAGAGTCTCATGTCTACCAATTATCTGCAACATGGGCCTATTGCTAGATCTGAATAGCTTCAACTATAAAATGAGAATAAAGTTTGGCTTACAAAGCAAAGATTCTTAAATTAAAAATGATAATTCCTGAGATTTGAGAACCTCCCAAATCTCATCCACATATGCCAGGTTAAAGAACTTTATCATGGACTAGAAATAAGTTGAGATGTTAGAGTGAAAGTGCATTTGTTCAAAGGGGCCTGTTGTGGTTGACCGCCACGGAGTAAGCACTCTGTAGAACCTGCTTTCTGTCTTCTTTCTTTTCCTTATGAAGCATTCTGTACTTGAAAAAAAAAAAGGAAATAAAATGGTTACTTGCTTTCTGACGGTTGGGATTGATTTATTGAGGACAGGTTAGCAGAAGAACAGCAAAGTTAAAGTACTAAAAGCACCATCAATACACATACACAGATCAAGCCGTAAGTGTTTATTTTTAAATTAATACACAAAATATAAAGGGCATATTAGAATTCACATCTATAAAAGGATATCGAAAAGAAATTCATAAAGTTATGTTGGCAAGTTTTTGAAATGTTCAAAAATAGTGTTTTAATTTAACGTATTAGATGCTTATTGTTTGAATGTATATTTGGGGATGTGGGTGTTTAATCAGGGGAAAAAATCCCTAAAAATTTATACTAGCAGTATTTTTACTTTGTGAACTTATACTAATGGCTCAAATCCAGCTTCATCCACAGAAAAGCCTGGTGTATGTATCTTAAAAGATAGCTGGTTAATAGAAACGAGAGAAAGTTTATCTGTAATTATTAAAGGCATTATGGTCCACATATACTAGTGAAATTTTCCAATGTAGCCATGTCACTTAATACACATCTGGAGTCTAAAAGCCTCTTGACAACAAAACTAAAAGAAATATAGCAATCCTTTCTTTATATCACTAAAATCCTTTTATATGTTAAATGAAGATTCACATGGGAAGATACTCTGTATGTTTAGAGGCAGCTAGATACAGCTCTTAAATTTAACTAAAATTTACCCAGTTTGTTGGATATTGCAATTCTACATGAGTATGAATGCATTCTGTGTTGTTCTGTGCGGGGGGTTCTTCATATTTTCTCTGTGGGCTATGTCTGTTTTTATAATGCTGAAAGATGTGTTCATTCTTGTTTTTTTTTCTTTCATATTGATGATTTAAAGAATCATTAAGCCTCATCCTTTATTAGATGTATGCTTCCTTCATTTCTGGATCTTCCTGTCTGACTCTCATGTCTGGCTTGTGGTAGGAAGCATAGTGTCAAAACGTACCATGAGTTAGGACCATAGAGACCTTGTTTTGAATATTGGGGATAATACCTACCTCACAGAGTGAATGATCCAAGGACTTTTCTTTAGGCCCAGATCCTACATTCATATGAAGAACCCCTCTGTGATTTTTTTCCCCTAATTTATTAAAGTGAAAATAATTACTTGGGTCATGGTAAGGATATGTGAGATACAACTTTAGAAGTCAGGTCCCCTTATTATATGTTCTTATCATTTCAGATAACACTTGTCACATTTGTAATCTCACTTGTAACCCATTGTTTTGATCAGCGCCTTTCATACCTAGTATTTTATATGCTCCAAGAGGAAAAATGTTCTATTTTGCCCAAAATTGTGTTTCTAGGACCTAGTATGGTGCCTGGTAAAAAAACAATTGTCCAATACATATTTGTTGGAGAAAAAATTGGAGGCAACTGTGTATACTTATTCTCACTCAGGTTTTCTTGTTCCTTCACCTGAATGAATGAATGATTAGTCAAATCTTATATGAGATTTTAACCAGTCAGAGGAAAGATGACAGTTGTTCATAGACTGAGAGTCCCTGAAATTGTGTCTTTTAGAAAGTGAGGGATCAGGGAAGTTTAAAACAGAGAAGAGGAGATGTGATAGCTGTCTTCAAATGTTTAAAGTATTATTATGCAGATAAAAATTTACTATTATTCTGAATAACCTCAAGAGATACAAAGATCCAAAGCTTCTGTGTTGAAGCTATAGGGAGGCAGACTTTTGACTCAGTAAAAAGCCTTCTGATAGTCAGAACTTCCAAAAGAAGAAATCGGGTACCTCAAGAAATAGTGTTTTCTAGCACTTAAGAGATCTAAAGATAGGCAAGATGATGCGAAGTTGGAACCTGGGAGTTATAAAAGGGGTTTTATGAATTAGTTGGGTGATTAGGAGAGTTGTGCTTTAAAATTCCTATGGAACTATAAGTTCGTGATTCTGTGAACCTTATTCTCCCAACAGAAGAGAGGCAGGGCAGAAGATAGGACTGAGAGAAATAGGATAAAGATATCAGGAAATCATAAAAGGTAAGATGAGGACATAAGACAGAAGACAACTGTCAATTTCAGGCATTTGCCTGAGTCAGCCCTACATATTTAGAGAACCTTGATGAGCTAGTTAAAAGTTTTTAACAACATGAACACAAAACAAAACTTATAAAAACTAAAGTTTCAGAATATTCTAACCTATATCTCAGTTGAATTTTTGCCAAAAGTACCTTAGAGTATATCCATATAAATGGTGTAAATGTTTTTTTTTTAATGATATAAATGATATCTTTCAAAGATTTTGTGACTCTGTGAATAAAATCACTTATAAAAATCCCAAGGTAATTGGGATCAAATATTTTAAATATGTCTAGCTGGAAGATGACAATATTTACTAAATGCTTAGAGACTCCTGACAATACCATGTATTCACTATAGAATCTTAAAAGAGTTGTCTATTATTCACTTATTTAACTCACACTTAATTATTCCTTACTATGTGTCACTTTTTGTGTAAGGCATAGGGGATATAGCAGTGAACAAAATAGATGTGGTCTCTGATGGAATTTTCAGTCCAGTGGTAAAATTAAGAATGGAGTGAATGAGAGGTACAGACATTAAACAACTGTACAATTAGCTGTATGGTGGCTCTGAAATTTAGAAGAAGCCAATTTGTCTAGGGTAATGTTTCTCAACCTCTGCACTGTTGACATTTTAAGCCAGATAATTCTTTCTTGTGGTGGGCTGCCCTGTGCATTATAGGCTGTTTATCGATATCTCTGACCTCTACCCACCAGACTGCAAATAGCACCCTTTCTTATTGTGACTAAGAAATGTCCCAGATACTGCTAAATGTCCCTCAGGAGGCAAAGCCATTTCTGAATGAGAATCACTAGTCTAGGGGGAGATCTTTCTAAGGAGGTGACATCTAAGGAAGCTGGTAGTATGTACATGGTGTTGGTCTTGATAAAGCTATGAAATATGGCCCTGCTTTCATAGGGGTACAAGTCTAATAAAAAAGAAAAGAAAAGAAAAGAAAAGAAAAACAGGTAACCAAACTATTAATATAATGTGATAAGTCACATGGGAACATTGATGAATGGCTCCTAATCCACAAATGTGAGCTCAGATTTAGGCTTTTCTGGTTTGAAATCCTGGTCACTTACCAGCCAACTTAGCATTTTCATGCCTCAGTTTTATCATCTATAAAATAGGGATAGGAAGGCCACCCATTTTCTAATCTATTTTTGAGGTTACCAAGAGTTCAAGTAGGAAAAAGGCTTTAGAAATATTCCTGGTGCATAGTAAAAGGAAGGAGGAGGATAAAAAAGAGTCTACATTTTTTTTCCTATAATGTGTCCGATAGTAGATATTTTAAGCATTGTGGGCCAAGCAGTCTCTGTCACAGCTACTCAATTCTAAAGTCATAGTGTGAAAGCAGCCATGGACAATAGTTAAATAAGTGTGGCTGTATGTCCAGTGAAATTTGTTTTACAAAAACGAATTTTGCAAAACAGAGTTTCCTATAGTTTATCGACCCCTGATAAACACAACTCATTGTCAATGTTGAAAATTATCAAACTTTTTTATTTTTCAGAGTTTTCATATTTGCTTTATCGGCTCTGGCTCATAAAATAAGCCAAAACAAACAAACAAAGAATTATTAAGCACAGTTTTTGAAAAATAAAAATTTTTGTTAAGTAGGATGATTATATGTATACCGAACAAACCTAGGAGACTGAATTTTTAAAAATTCAAGTATCTTAAGGAGCTAACTAGGTATATAAACTCATAAAAGTGAAAAAAGGAAATATAAGACATTGTAAATTTCTGATGAAAGAGAGAATTTTAGTAAGGCAAGAAACCAGAAAATATAAAATTGGCAGACTGAATTAACTGAAAGTTTAAAGCTTCTACATAGCAAAGAAAGCACAGAGTAAAAAATAAAGAATAGACTTAGAGAAAGTACTTACAAAATCTATAGCCAATGGGATTGGTCATAATACTAAGATGAAAGGAGGATATGAAAAGTCTTTTCACTAAAAGTCAAACAAATAGACTATAAGTATATGAAATAATATCAATCTCTACTAGTATTAACTAAAGAGCACATTGAAGTAATACAAATAGTATACCTCTATTTGGTTTACTTTTTCTGTCTTTTCATGGAACCCTGTACCACCAAGTAACAGATTCTAATTTAGCACTACCAGAAATGCATTTCCAATCAGTGCCCTGCACTATGTTGCATTTGTCGAAGAAATAACATTTATTTTTCCCAATTTTTTACAACTTCTGTAGAACATTACTGAAAAGTGTTTACATTTGATGGCAGACTTAGATTTAAACATAGTGTTTTCACATCCAATTTACTCCCCTTTCTCCCAGGAACTATATTATGCTTAATTGAAAGGTAAAACAAACAAACAAAAACAAAAACAAAAACAAAAGTCTGTTTCTGAAATTTTTAAAGTTTTATTTTAGAGGGTAAAAAGTTTTAGGTTGACTTTTATAAACAAGTAGGTTTCCTTTCTTGGAGGCTTTATACTAAATGGATTTCTGATTCATTGATAGCATATTGCAACTATATTTTCTCATGAGATTCATATTTCTGTTTTCATAGCAGAAACTAAGTTGGATGCATTTACTGCCAGTTAGGGAACAGTGTTCTGGATTTTTTTTTTTTCATATAAATATATATCTCTTTTTAAGATCTGTGTAAATCCTTTCACAAAGAAAGTTTTCCCAATTGGATCACCTCTGACTTAAACTTCCTGGGAAGGTGTAGAGATGGAGGGCAATGGCTTTAAGAAATGAAGTGCAAAAAATAAAATGCTTTTCTGTGATACAAATATATGAAATGACCCTGAATGACATCTTTACTCTTATCTTCTCATTTTTCCCACAAGTATGGCTCTGGTCAATTATAAAAATTGACATTTGCAGTGGGCCCTTTGGTGCCCAATTCAGAAACAATTTATTTTAGAAATGGAGAGGATATAAACATATATATCCCCTGTTTCTGAAGTGCGAAGGTTGAAAAGCAAGGGGATGATCTTCAAAGCATCTAAAATATTGATTTGTGGCATAGTTTTACAAAAATACTTGAGATTAGTTTTGTTTTTTTTTTCCCCCTGGATCGTCTCTTATGCTTTGAGTCAGTTGGTACTAAAACTTGAATCTCTTTATGTTTGAATATATTTTTTAAAGGTATTTTATATTGGTATCTAACTATTTTTAGATAGTCATTGCTAAAAAAGTAAGAGTTATTTTGTGAATCCAAATCTGATATTTTCTCTAATATTACACATTTTGTTTTTGTTTGCTTTGCGTCTATATGAACCTTTCCTACCTCCCTCTTTCTCAGAAATTGCCTTAATGAAACATTTATAAAAGGTCCATTTTCAATTGTTATATATTTATTTCAAGAGCAAAAATATTGGGTATTCTAATTAGAGCCACTTAACAATATCAAGCTAATAACTTGCATAAATAAATTAAAATTTAGCGAAACAGCAGTCTAGCATTCAACACAATCTTTCCAATTCACACATCCCAAGCCATAGATATGTACTCAACATCCATAACGTCTAAGAAATTCATGGCAAAATGATCAAATCAAGTGGTAAAACTAGAATAAAAATTATTGATTATTCTTCTTCAGGGTACTTTAAGAAAAAATAAAAATTAATAAATAATTTATAAAAATCAGCCTTTCTGGCTAAGAATTTTTTGAGCTCACTGTTGAATGTTAATTATTAATGTTACAAATTGAAAGATGAAGTAAAAATGCAGAATCTCAGTCCATATTGCATCAGATAAAATATATCAAGTATAGCAGTGAATTAAACTGCCTGATAGATATTTAAAGTGCTAGGACAGATACAGTAAGGAATGATGGACTGAAAAGAGTAAAATCAAATGTATATATCTATAAAATACAGTTACATAAAATACATTCATAATTCTTCATTATGTGTGCCAAACTAATGCAAGAAAACAACTACAACAACAAAAACTGTGGATGCTAGGTTTCACCTTTCAATTTAAAAAATTATTCACCTCAAGAGGAGATTTTCTTTTTGGGCTTAGCTCAATTATTTCAGATCTTGTTAATTTAAATGGTTGATTTACTTTGCTTCTGAGATTTTTCTTAGCTAAGGAAAAATAAAAGATTTCAATGTGTATCCTGAGTAGAACTAATTGTTTGTTACTAAATTCGAAGATCTCTAAGAGGCAGAAATAGTAGAGCTGTGAGATCCTACTGCACTTAGAAATCTCTAAATGTAGGTATACATTCAGATGTATGAGATGTTAAGAGCATGATGCCACATGACTAAAAACAAAAATTTGGGACCCCTCTGTACTATACATTTAGTTTTTTAAAAAGCCATTATAGATTAAATCTCCTGTATTTTGCGTCGTTTTGTATAAAGGATTCTTAAGACTGATAATCCCAGATAGAACATTTATTTTCTCAAGTAGTAGTCAATTTTTTTCCAATAACACGTAAATACTTTAACATAGAAAACTTGTAACATTGCTTATGATAGGCACTTATTAGATTTTTGTTGAAAGACTATGGATGATTTCAATCTTGCCTTCACATTGGAATAAACCAGAAACCTGTAAAGAAACACAAGTCCAGGCCCTAGCCCAGATTAATCAAACCAAATTCCTGAGGGTGGCGCTTGGACATCATCATTTCTTTAGACCTCTTTGGGTGAGCAGAAGCTGAGAACCCTTGAGAAGCAACTGCCACTCAGAAAGGTTGAGAAACTTGCCTAAGACTATACAGATAGTTATTAGCAATGCTGGTCTACATTACAGCTCTGCTTCCTTTTTCTATGACTCTCCACTATGTGAGGCTGCCTCTTAGCACTGTTTTTTGTTTGTTTGTTGTTTTGTTTTGTTTTTACTACTGAAAGAAACAAATTCAAAGGCTAACGGGTAGTAGAGAGGGAGTTATGAAAACTATTTAGGCACAAATACCAATAAGACTGTTTCCTCCAGAACTGCAGCTTCCTTTACTTCAGCACATAACTATTTAGCTGTGATATACAACT
Organism: Pteropus alecto; assembly: GCF_000325575.1. Lineage (NCBI taxonomy): Eukaryota > Metazoa > Chordata > Mammalia > Chiroptera > Pteropodidae > Pteropus > Pteropus alecto. The sequence continues at coordinate 1,022,493 of NW_006435781.1, forward strand.
GAAAAGGTACATGTACAAGTTATCAGGTGATTTTGATATGCCAATTTATATTTCTTGTCAAAGATAATGACTGAATTTTTAAAAATAGGTATCTTCATGATGGCCTACTTCATGATATAACCTGGGGGTATGTGAAGACCTTCCAAGGAGTAGGCAAATAAAACAGATAGTTTTAAGGAATTTATTTCTAGATCTTCAACTTTCTTTTCTAATTTGCACTGAAACTGAATTGCCTGAAAAAGAAAATGACTTCAATCAATGACTTCAATCTCCTTTCCCACCTGCCCTTTCTAAACTGCTTCTCCTATTTTAAAAATAAAAGGCTTACCTTTCATCTACCTAGAATCTTTCCAGGGCTGCTTCTAAAAATAAAAAAAGAGAGTAAATGACTTGAATGACTGGACAATATAGCTTCTTCATAGAAGGTGGTTGCTAATTTTGCTTTCAACTAAACCTGAAGAGAAAACCTGGTGAGTTGTCAGCTGATCATTAAAATAAGTTTTGATGATGGATCACTATGTACTTTTAGCATTTCATACAGAAGGAGCTCGAAGAATTAAGTAACATTACTATAATAAAATTGCTTCCTTTCCTTTCTATTTAGTTGAGTAAGATTTATCAGCACTTACATCTATAAAAGTGAAAAATAGGAATAGAATCGATGCTGAAACTTTTCTAATTCTAGAAATAATGTGTGTTCTTCTATAGATATGTAGATTAGTTGTTAAACACCCATCTGTCTTATTAAGAGAAGGATTTTCAATAAGACTTTGTTTTTATGTTTATTATTTATCAAGTTTTAGAATATATGTATATTGTTTAAATCGATTATACACTATTAATAATTGTAGAGAGAATTTTTTTTTTACACGTTAGAAGCTGTGGTGACAGAAAAAATCAATGTATATCTATATTGTTTTAGAAATTTAAGAAATGATCAATAAAATCTTTCAAGCATAAATACATCTTTTATTTTAAAATACCTATAATTACATTGTGCCTCAAATTATATCCTTTGCAATCATTTAAACTAAGAATGAAAACCATAGATGTAGTTTTAAAAATCTACAAAGGATAACAAAGTTTTCAAAATTCTTCTTTAGAAGTTTTATAAGCAAGAAAGTTTGGAGACCCCTGATCAGTGTCTCTGAGAGAAAGTGTTCATTGGTAGCTCCTGGAAAATTCTAGCAGTTCATCCTGCTACTTAAAAAAAAAAATTGTAACTGTTTTTAAGAATGCTTCAGATAAAAACCATTTATACACACTCATTTTTAAAGGATATTTAAACATTTGTAGTTTGTGAACCCAGCATCATTCATGGATGTAAATGAAGCTCTTAGTTTTCAAATATCAGGGGTAAGCTATTAAAATACAGAAATTTAAATTGCACTGATGTACACATAAATTCATTTCATCTCCATCTTGTCGGTAAGAGTATATTTTGAGATGTCTCTCTCTCTCTCTCTCCCCCCCGTGTGTGTATATATATGTGTGTACACACACACACACACACACACGCACACGCACACGCACACATACATATATAAAATATATTTGAAACAATAGGTCAGAAGGCAGTATTAACCTAATATAATAATTAATTAAATGAAACATAATTATAATGTTGAGAATTAGCAATAGGATAATATTTTACTTTAATGGATAGATCAAAAGAATAAGGGCTTTCATTTATTCAGGCATGTGTCATCTCTTATCCATTTACTCAGCTGATTAAACATCACTAGTTTATTTTCCTCAAAGCATCTATTTCAGGTGGGTATTGAGTAAACTCAAAAAATCCCACCAGAGTGCTTTGATACTATCCACATTCTAAATGCGTCATTTGTTCACAGTTGGCATTTATTGAATGTCCAGGCTACTGATAACTTTTTGGATAAATAGGCAAGGTTAGTGAGAAATAAGAAAATGCTGTTCTTGGAAATGATAATGATGTGGTTTGAGGTAAAGACCTATGTTTTGGAATTAAACTGAGTTAGATTCCCATTCTGGCTTTCCCTTTTGGGCACGTTGTTCAGAGAATTGACTGTTTCTTCTGCAAAAGGATCTTCTTTTCCAGTATCCTCATGAAGATTCAAAGACATGAATGTTTAGAAAAAAATAGGCACTGTTAAGCGTTAATTCCATTCCTTTCCCAATTAGACTTGTAAGATGGGAAGAAAGATATACAAAAGAATGAACAAATTATACCTGACAGAGAATAGCAAAAGATCATTACAGGAAAACTACCTATTAAATAATTTTAAAATATTAGAAATGAGTAATTTATGTCAGACATTATAACCAAATACACTCTGTTTCTAAGAGAGAATGCCCAATCTGAATTCTTTACTATCTGCTAACCAATTAGTTTAATACTAAAAAAGTGTAAACAAGATTCAATATACTCAGATTTCCCTCATTTTTTCCCTTTCCAGAATCTCTCTTTTGTATCATAAATTTTCTTGCCTTTGTTTTTTTTTTACATAAATGCTAATTGTATTTATTTTATTTTTATTCTGATTAAAGTAAAATAAGTGGAATATTTGTTTCTTTTCCATTTTTTATTCACCTTTTTATTAAAAATTATTGGGGCGACATTGATTAATAAAATCAAATGAGTTTCAACTGTACAGTTTAACAGTATATCATATATATTTCATTGTGTGTTTATAAGCCAAGTTAGATTTCCTTCTGTCACCATACTAATATTTTTCTTTACCTTATTCATTCATTGGGCTAATATTAATAATATATAATATGCCAGATACCATGTTAGGTAGTGAATATATTGAAAATCTTATTAGTACAAATAAATATACATGTACATATGTATATATAATTTTTACTTTGTATTATCGCAATCAATGCCGTATATATGTATCTATGTGTGTGTGTGTGTATTATTCAAGAACCTTGTATAAATCTCACCAGAACCAGAGACATATCTGCTCACATCCACCTCTCATTTTGAAGTTAATTTATAATGCACCATGCAAATAACTACAAACTACAATTCAGCTTGAATATACATTGGATTTCTACTACACATAACAAGGTTGTAAAATTTTTCTAGAGTGTGTGTCTATCTATGAATATGTAAAACTTAAATAGTAAATAAAATCTTGTGATAAATAGAAATGAAATCTTCCACTATATATTAAGACTTTTCATTTGTATTTTTTTAAATTTTATTTTATTATTAGGTTCAAGTATATAGTACATTGTTTAGACATTTATATAGATTATTAAATGATCCCCCGATTGCTCTTTCTCTCCTCTGGCTCTCTACCTAGCCAATACATTAATGCTAACTGCATTCCCTATTCCATGCCTCCCATCCCTGTGACCACCTATCAACTACTGATTTGTCCTTCTTTAACCTTTCACCCCTTTCTCCCATCCTCCCTACCTCCCTCTTCTCTGGCCGTCACCAAATTGTCCTCTATATTTGTGAGTCTGTTTTTGATTAGTTTGTTCTTTTTGTTCCTTAGATTCCACATATGAGTGAAATCATATGATATTTATCTTTCTCTGACTTATTTCACTCAGCATAATAACCTCTAGGTCCATCCATGTCATTGCAAATGGTAGGATTTCATTTTTTATGGCTGAGTAATATTCCATTGTATATATGAACCATAAGTGCTTTATTCAGTCATCTATTGATGGGCACTTAGGTTGCTTGCATATCTTGGCTATTGTAAATTGTGCTACCATGAACATAGGGGTGCATAGATCTTTACAAAATATTGTTTTGGTTTTCTTTGGATAAATACCCAAAAGTACAATTGTTAGGACAAAGGGTATATCCATTTTTCATTTTTTGAGGAACCTCCAGACTTTTCCATAATGGCTGTAACCAATTTTCAATCCTACCAACAATGTATGAGGATTCTCTTTTCTCCACATCCTCGCCAACACTTATTGTTCTTTGATTTATTGATGATGGCCATTCTGACAGGTGTGAGGTGATATCTCATTGTGGTTTTAATTTGCATTTCTCTGATGTTTAGTGACTTTGAGCATCTTTACATATGTCTATTGGCCATCTGTATTTCCCCTTTGGAGAAATATCTGTTCAGGATTTCTGCCCATCATTTGGTTTTATAGAAATGATATGAAATATATTTCCTGATGTAGAATTATTAGCATTTTAGATTCTGGCAATGGAAGAAAACTACAGGAAAATAATAAGAGGAAAAGTCTTATGGACAAAGCTTTGCTGGAAGTTAAACCAACCAGTTTATATTTCAAAGCTGACAGGTTTGCCCTTTTTGGTTTACTGACGTTGAAGCTTTCAGGAGCACCTTGCCTGTGGCTAGGTTATATTCAAAGATTAAAATGCTAAAATAGAAATAAATGCAACTTAATTCCAAATTTAAATTTCTGTTATTTTTGAAAAGTAAAAGATTAAAAGAGTTATGTGATTACAATTGTATTGGAAAAGTAATTCTGAAAAAAGCAAAACGTATGAGAGGGGTGATCTACATTATTGGACAAAGGAAGAGCCTAAGCTATTATTATTTTGAAATTGGTCTAGAAATATATTTTTGCATAGAAAATACAACATATTTTTAGTAATTTTTGTCATTTTACTGTCTTTTTAACATAAATTCTGAATTCTTTTCCATTCAAGATCTACCTCTCATTACATTACCTCTTCTAAAGTTATCAGGAAGTAATAAGCTACACAGTATTCCAAAGATGTCAAAGCAATTAGTTTTAGGTTTAAATATTGAACTATCAACCATTTAGAATCAGGAATATTCCAGGTTGCTAAAAAAAAGAAAACTATTCTCAAGTAATATTAAATCTGTCCACTTAAGCAACTCAACAAACACATTTAAAATTTGGTTTGTAAACTGCAACTCCAGACAATAGGATTTTTTTTTGTTTTCAAGTTCATTATCTTAGGCTGAGCAGGAGGCAAGCCTGCATCCAATCAAAATATACATGGAAGCTCTGTTACATTTTTCATGTGGTCTCATTGGATAACTCTTAATGCCTGCTACAAAAATGGTCTAGATAAGGATGAGTTCTTTCTTATTAAATAACAGCATTACTTGGCCACATTTTCCTTCCAATACATAAAATATCTGCCCTTTGCATGAAAGATAAATTTTCCTGAGTTAACCTATGCGCCATGGGTTATGGCTTACGTGAAAGGTAGAGGTCAGAGGCAATTTCAAGCACACTGCTCACTCTCATAAAAGCATAATACAAATGAGACTGATGTTATTGTTTGAATCTGTTCTCATTTATAGAAGAGGAAACCATTTTCAAGTATCCATATTTAGCTATTACAAGTAACAAAAGAGCCATGATATATGGTGCACCTCGTGGCGCTGAAGAACCATCATCCTGAGACATGTCTCTCAAAAGTCTAAGTCATGCTTGAACAGATCCAGAGCTACTTCTTGAGGAAGGTTCTAGCTCAATCTAAAGGTAGCCTCTCAGGCCACTTCTCTGTGAGACTCAGAAGGTCTTTATCTGGACACTAACACATGTCAGGCTTCTCAATTTTCCTAACAGTATGTTAATAACCATCTACTCATTCAGTATCCAAAGCATGTCTGTCTTTATCAATTAGAGCTCACCATGCTTTTGTCATAAATTAGAGCTTCAGCTTGTCTGCTATTTTACTCCTATTAAAAACCTGGCTGAAGGTGATATTTAAGGATGATATTATAACCAAATAGTCGTTTCTAAGGAGCTACTGACCCTACAACTTTGTGATTCTATAACTCTAATATGAACCTGCTATCCATATTTTTCCTTTAGAAAGTCTAGGATCTGTCATATCAGAAAGCTACATACCTGGGACACATTACCTTTCCTTCCCTAGAATAAAATACTGTGAGTTTTATTTTATTGTTAAGTACTCAGATTCCATCAGTCATCAAGAAAATCATTAAAAATTAGTTTTTATATTTGATGTGTATTTCTCAATAATATTATCATTTTGGAGGGTCAGTATTATCAGGGTATGCTCCCATGGGGCATGTTCCTTTTAAAATTTAACACCAAGACAATAATTTGTGTCTTTTGAAGGATAGGGTTTATTATTTTCTATAAGGGTATTTCCTCCTTAGATCCAGGCACTGACTGATGCAACCATCTCTATTAACAACTTAACTCCCAAATCTTGCTCAGCATAATAGGTTTGATAAATCTAAATATTCTTCTGGCTAAGTCGTGTTAACTTAATACATGTTAAAGTCACCTTTGAGTCACAGGACCTTTTGTACCAAAGAACACTCATCTAAACTCAGATCATTTCTTTGGCCTCTGTTTCTACTACCAAACGAATACAAACAATTTCTCTAAAAGAAGTCTGATACTAGAGAGACATTTCTGCTTTACTATTTTTTTGTCCTATCATTACCACCAAGATTATAAAAGAACTTTAAAAATATAAACCTCTTCTACAGTTGTTAGTCTCTGGCTTATGTGGTGGCTCACATGAATATAGTTAAAACCATTTTGTGGATGATGCCCAACACAGCCTGGCACTTGACAAAATGAGGCTATCCAACATTATATTTAGAGCTACTTTAGGACAAAAAGAAAGAAATAGAGATTTTACATTTTATAATATCTTCATTGGTATGAGATGGCCAAGGGATAATCATTAGATTATAAATTAATGCATATTAATCTGACCTTTAACGATAGTTAACCTCATTAATATATTTTGTATCACTATTTCTAGTGCACTTTAAAAGTATTTAGTGACATTAATTTTTAAAAATGGTCTTCAGACTTTTGACTCAGAGATTGTTCTGCCTATAAGACAGATTCCTACATGTCTCCTACATAAGTAGGATGTCCTGAATGTTCCATTGATTCAAAAATGTCTCAATCCTTTTCAACAACCCTCAAACTTGTTTCTCTTTCTGTATTTCATGTATTAGCCAATGGCTTCATCAGTCTCCCTGTCACCCAAGCTGGGGAAAAAAAAAAAAAAAACTGTGGTCATCATAGGCTCCTATCCATTCTGTTTCTTTCTCACTCAAATCTGTACCCAAGTTCCATAATTTCTAATTCTGAAATGCTTCTCAAGGCATTTATAATCTGTCTCTCATCTACATTTTAAATACTCTCTTCTATCATTTCACTAGTTTACATTGTTTTATTTTCATTCATCCTGCTATCATTCATCCAACAAATATTTATTTAGCTTCCTCAGTAATCATTAGTATTATCAATTATAACTAGACACTGAAGATATGAAAGTGAATATGACAGACTTGATCTCAGCAGGGATGTGAGAACTTACACGAGTAATCAATTTTGATGAGTCACAAAAGGGAGAAGGAGAGGAAGGGAGGGAGGTGAGAACCATTTGGGATAGAGTAAGGAATCTGAATTAGAATCTGGGTCAGAGAAAACATCTCAAGAAGTGATATTTAAACAGAGAATTGAAGGATATTTAAACAAGTAAGAATTGATCACATAAAAATGTTGTAGAGGTGGGGATAATGTTCTATGCTGAGAGCATGCCACATAGAAAAAATCTAGGAGAGAGAATGTCACAAATTAAAGGGACTGAAGGAGTGTGACAAGAGTATATTTGGAAGGAAGAGGGCCATGAGACCAAGCTCAGGAGGAGATGGAGCCAGACCCTGGAGGGCCTTTGGCTCCTGTTAGAGAGGTAGGAAGGTAGGTAAGTAGGTAGGTAGGTAGGTAGGTAGGTAGGGGTGTGTGTGTGTGTGTGTGTGTGTGTGTGTGTGTGTGTGCGCGCGCGCACGCTCTCTGGGTTTTAAGAAGTCACTGAGAGGTGGTCAACAGGAGTCATAATGTGAGCTGTGACTCAGACTTGTTTTATTGAAGAGTAGATAATGGTTCAGAGAGAAACAAGTTTGAAGGAAGGAAAAGTCTTTTACTATTATCTTGGCAAGAAATGATGGCAATTTTGACTAAGAATGTACTAGTGAGGGTAAAAGGAAGTTGACAAATCTGAGAAAAATGCAGGAGGTAGAACTGACAGAAGTTGGTGTTAGATTGAATGGATATAGGGTATAAAGTCTGAGGAAACATTCATGTATGATTTCCAACTTCTTGATTTTCCTTGGGAGATCACACTACCATTTATGAAAATGTTAAAATAATAAGCGCTATTATGTTGAGTGAAACAATGAGTGATTAAATGCATAACAAGGGTTAAAGAAGAGATTGGAGAGAAAGAAGGGGTTTGTTTTGGATGCGTTAATTTTGAGATATCTGTAAAACTTCTAAGTGAAGTATTAAGTAGACAGTCAGAGAAATTAATCTGGATGTCAGGCAGAGAGGTGGTCACCATGAACTAAATGTCTGCCCCTAAGCATGTCATAATGCTTCACATCAGTGCACTTATGACAAGCATTTGCCTGGAACCTTCATCTCTAACCTCTCTTTCTATATTCAGCTAAAATATCACCTACAATAATTCTTCCCTGTCTCCACCATCCTCTGATTTGCTGTGAGATGAATTTTTTCTGTGTTCCCCAAATACTTGTTTTATTAACCTGATGGACAGTTCCTCAAGTGGCATAATTGTGTGATTTGTATGTGATAATTTCCCCAACCAGATTAGGAGCACCTGGAGGGCAGATAAAATATTCTTTTCTTTTATGTCCATGCTTAGCACTACATTTGGACCACTGTGGATCAAACTTTCTAAGTTGAATGTATTAATTAATGTATTGAGGGGCCACTCTATTCCAAGCAATGTTCTGCACACCATATGCAAGACAGAATAGGTCAATGCTCTCATAAGCTCAGATTCTAGTAAACTGAGCTAGGAGACAAAGTGAGAAGGGGGAAAAATGTCAGAAAATGAGAAATGCTATGCAGGGAATTAAAAGAAAGTTAGAAAGGCTTGAAAATTGTTTTTAAGACCTCACTGAGGTATTGATTTTTAAGATATGATTTATAAAAAAGGAGCCAGCCAGGCAATAGTCTGTGGGCAAAACATTCCAGGCACAGGGGGTAGCTGGCGCAAAGGCTCTAAAAGTGAACTAACTTTGTATGTTGAGAGAGGATCAAAAGAACAAGGATGACTATAAAGTTTTTAATGAGGTGATGAGGTATATATTCCCCTTTATTTTTTAAGCATATCATTTCATACCTCTGAGTTTATTCTTAGCCTCATCTCCTGGGGATAGTGTTTGAGATAAATGTCTTAATTAACGTGAACCTCTCTGTTATAGTAATGCCCACTTGTCACAGCAATTTATCTAAGGAAGACATTTGTTCACATCATACAGCCATCTAATGGAACTACACAATGGTAATCAATAAATTAATTTTATTTATAAAGGGCTGTACAAGTGGTCATAGCAACTTCAAATTCATAAGCAGCGGAGAGTAACCTTTAAGGAAGATTTAAAGGCTGGAAAATAGCCTAGGATCCATGAAGTTAGATTTGCTTGAGGTGCTAGGTTTAAACATATATCTTCATGAGTCTATATGAGTTTAAGTTTATATTAGTCAATTTTATTTGCTTGTTTATTTGTTTCTAACACGTCTTGTCTTAGGGCCAAATGTTTCCCTAGATAATAACCACTCCTACTATGCCGGTTGCTATATTTTTATGTAACCTTCAACTCCACATATTGAAGTGCCTCCAGAATAGAAAATAAATCTTTTCAAAGTTTCAAAAGAGGCTGTCCATATAGTCCCTTACAAGTAGCTGGCAGACATATTTCTAGGTTCCTAACATATTGCCTGTTGCCATGAAGTATATTCAAACCTTGACAAGTTACATACTTACTAGTGTGCTTCTGCTTTGGTTGCTCCATGAAATTGGGAGCTAAATTCCTTCCAGGAAAAAAATTTACGGAAGAGAAAAAATAATTTTACTTTTAAGTTTTACTTTTAAGATAAGATGCATATGAGTCATAGCTTTGTTTTGTTTTCAATTTACCATAGTTTCAAAAGGCACCATTGCTTTAGAGCAGAGATTAGTAAACTTTTTCTGTAAAAGATCAGATAGTAAATAATTTAGGTTTTATAAACAGTGAGGTCTCTTTTGCCTCAACTCAATTCCACTATTGTAATGTGGAGGCCCATCATCAACAATGTTAAAGGTATGTGGCTGTGTTCTAATAAAACTGTATTTACAGAGAGAGGCAGGGGGCCACATTTGGCTTGAGGGCTGTAGTTTAGAGCTAACAATTTGTCAACAGGCATCAATTGTTTGGGGAAGCCTGTAATTAGGGGCTATAAGACCTAAAAGATTTATCTCTTCCTTTTTCTCTCTCCTTTTCTGGTTATAAGTGATAAAGGCTTGAAGAGTAGTTAATGATAAGGTCCAATCAGTGCAATTACAGTGGTTAGAAACACAGTTGGCCGCCTGTTAGCTTGTCTTATTTAGTCTCTGGCAACTTCATTTTCACAGGGAAAAAATCATATGTTTGCGATGTCTTTTTTTCTGGCAGAGGAATTATAAATTATAATTATGCAGGGTCTCTTTTTGTTTATGACTTTAATGGTGCTTAATCAACTTACTAATTTTGTAATGTGTAGAAAGATCTTTTATCTAAATATAGACTTGTAGCCTTTTATCCACTTTTTCTATAACAATTAACAATGAATTTATTTAGCTCTGTACCATCTGTTTTTATTTCTATTCACTTTGAAAATATGAATGCAAAGCGGTGCTATAACATGTATCTTCCCTTATTCTCATATAATGTCTTGTGGTACTTCATAAAAAATGAAACAAAATAGTTGAGCAACATGTTAAAGACACATTAATCAAATAACAGAAGTCTTCAATCTTTCTTTTAAAAAATCAATGTCCTAAAGCATGCAGGTAAACATTCAGAATTGTATTAGAAGGAAAAATGCCCTTAGAATTAAAATATTTAATTGATTAGTATATAAAACGATTTTGCAGGAAACAGAAATATGCAGGTAGAAGATTATTTGCTTAGTAACTTTTGCTTTACTAAAAACACCTCTATGATTTTTCAAGAATACTTGATTATTATTTTATGTGTGAATGTGACCTTCCTCTTCTGGGATACTACTGAGCTCACAAGAAGTATCTTTTTTCTCCAGTGATTTTGTTGTTGTTGTCAATAGGTCATAAGAATAGTGTACCCTGAAAGCACGTTACTGAAAATGCGAATGTGTTATGCACCTATACACATATACAAACACACACACACACAGAAACACACACACATATCACGTGTCTCATCCTGAAAAAGAAAGAAATTGGGTCAGAATTAAGAAAAAATGTTCTTGGACATTTAATGTCCTTAAAACAAAATCCTATTCTCTAATAAATGCTTATCCAGATAATTCTGATGTCTCCAAATAATAGCGTATTCAAGATACATTGTGATGTTTATTTTGATCCACAGCTTTACAATTATCATGCCAAATCTTCATGTTTCACCTCATTTCTCAATGTAAGTTAATTAAGAATATTTATTTCAATTCAATTTCATAAACATATTTTGAATAGCCTCTACATACAAACAAGTTTGTAAGGAATTTGCCCCATAAATAGACAGCTGAGTAACTTATGGTCTCTGACTTCAATAAAATCACATGTAAGTTAGGCATACAGACAAAATCACAATTTACTATAGATTATAAATCCAATATGGAAATACTATGTAATGAAAAATGAAGAGAGGGAATACAGGGAATGGAAATAATCCTGGCTGTAGGACTTGAGAACAGTTTCTGAGTGCTGGGAACACTCATTTGGCCATGAAGAGTTCACTGGCTAGAGAAGGGAGAGGGAGGGCAGTCCATGGCATATTCAGAAATCGATAGGTTCAAAAAAGTGTGATTATAGTCTACTTAAATTATATATTAATTATTATAGTCTACTTAAATTATATATTCCAATATAGTATGAATGATATAAATATTTAAAACCAAATGCCTTATAAAACTGAATGTTTTCCATCATATGACCTGTGATATATAGCCATTTTTTTCTCTCATATCATTATGAACAATGATCTGAAAAATTATTTAAAAAGCTTCTCCAGATTAGTAAAAGATTATTGTGTTTAGAACAAAGTCTACAAATCATTCTGGGAAATTCAGCTCTTTTGTTCTAACTTGTCTTATTTTGGAAAGCACACAATTCCCTGAGATGAATAATCAATAATATATTTAAAAATCTCCTAAATTAAGTCTCAAACACTGGCAATCTATTGGAATTTCATTTTCTCCTATTTTACTCATCACATCTATATTTCTTTATATGAATTATGGACATGTTAGACTGATTAAGTCATTCTCTATTTTAAGAGGGAAGAATGCTTTTCATGACATTAAAAAGAATTAGATTTTCTTTAATTAGCCACTTTTAATTTTGGTGGAGTAACATTGATAACATGAATATTATACTTAAAATAGCATTTGGTCATATTATTATTAGGTGATTATCAAATGTATGAATGATAAAAATAAATTTAAAAATATATAACATCTTAAATATAAGTCTATGTATATGTATTTCAAGCAAATATATAGACACATATTTGTCCATTTATACATAATATCTTATATAGTAACTATTGAATATGAGTTATATTCACATATTTTCTTTCCTTTTCATCTCTTTGATAAAATTGGTTATTGCTTTTCTATAAATGCAACAAAGCTCACAAAGAGAATTCTTAGTGCAATTTCACTGAAACTCACTATTATACTCTTTCAACCAAGTGAGAATAAGTGTGTGACTTAATGATCCTTTTAATTCTAGTCACTAGCATTAGACAAAGACAATAAAAATAAAATTAGAACAGAAGCACTAAAAGAAGAAGGATTAGTAAGTTCAAAATAAAGGATATGATACTTTTATTTATTGTTGAGAAGACATTAGTGCTCCAGAAAAAAATGCCTTATCATAGTGTATGGTCGCAATAAAAAAAACTATTATTATGTTATTTCTTTACCCTAAAACTTTGCTTCTCTGATTATGTTTTAATTTTACTAACCTCGATATATGTAATCACAATATATGAAGTATTTCAAAGGCTCTATGATAGTTAATCAAATGAAAATATATCACAGATTAGCTGATCATTATAAAATATTTATTAATTTTGGGAAAAGTAGATCAAGGTTTCATAGTTATTATTATATTATTATATTTATTTATTTATCAAATGAGCTTTGACTATTTACCAATATGACTAGTTTTATGTGTAGGTAGATATAGATGTAAATCACCTCTTGATTTTATTCTAATCTTATTTTAAAGGATAATAGGTGTAAATACAGTTTAATGGAGTATATCAGTTAGGGTCCAGTAAGGAAAAGAGCTGCTTTAGTATAATATAGTGGTTGCCAACTACGGGTGATTCTGTCACTCAGGGGATAGTTGGCGATGTCTGGAGACATTTTTGGTTGTCACAACAGCAAAGGTGTTACTGGCATTTAATAGGTAGAAGCAGAGATGTTGCTAAACACTGTCCAAGGCACAGAACAGTCTCACCCAGCAAATAATGATCTGTGTCACAATATCAGTTGTGATGAGATTGAGAACCCTGGTCTGGTACGAGAAATTTAACATGAAGTATTAGTTACAAAAATGTGGACACAGTTAAAAAGTCCAACAAGGGATAGTGAAGCAGCCCAGAGATTAGGATTTGTGGCAACTACTACCTCTAGGGTTTTAGGAACAAGGGAGTAGGGAGTGTTACCAGGACTCATGAGCCAAACCAGCTGAGCTATAGCTGGGTTCAGGACAGAGTCTGCTGATTGGGAGTTGGAACCAAGGAGGGAGACTCTTTCCAGTGCACACTGGAACCACCGGAAATATGCAACCCCTGCTGGAGTCACCACCAGAAGCAGAGAGAAATGGAAATAAATGTTCGTGTTTTCTCTTCCTTCCACCTATCAACCTCTCATCAGTGTTTCCCATTGACCAAACCCAGTAGGAAGCCACTTATAAGAATCTGGGGAAATGTAGGTTACAAGAGACATAGAAGGAATGAATCTGAGAGCAAACAGGAAAATTACCAGCACAAGAAATAGGAGACATAAAATTTCTAATTTTATTATCCTAGCATCCATGGTGTTCTCACGCCCTTATTTTTTCTCTTGGGGGAATATGAAAATATATCAAAAGTAAAAGGAGTAGTAGAATTATAATATGCATACCAGTGGATACAGCCCACTACCAGTTCTCAGGTGGAAACTAGGGGAAAAGAGGAAGTACTTGCTAAAATAGACATTGTGGGGAAAATCATTAAGAAAAATCTTATCACACATATTGAAATTAAATCCTTGGTTAATGACTTTTCCTTCCTATGTTTCTTTTAAAATTGAGAAGATAATATGTAAAATTTTTTCTTTGTCCTCATTATATTGATGTCAAAAACAATGAATGTACACATTCTAAGGAAAAAAAGATGAGTGGAAACAAACAAACAAAAACAATGATATGAATAAGTATTATAACATTCTTATCTCAATTAAAAATGAAAATGACACACATTTTTTCTCCAAATTAAAATTAGGTAACTGAAGTAGTGAAACTTTCTCTTCCATGGCAACTGTAGAGAAGGGGCAGATGGCATCAGATTGTGGACAGATGGACACATGGAGAGGCCACATTGATAGTTATTGTTAAAAATTTACTTCCAGTGTCACCCAAACCTCCTACAGCATTTTGTTTTCATATTGTCAATATTTTCTTGGTTCACCAGCGTCACCTTATAAATGGATGCATTGAAACCTCTGTTATGAATTTACATTTCTCAGTCATTATTTTAGGAAATTGTTATAGATGTTTGACTTAACCAAGGTGATGGAAGCCAGCTTGAGATTAGAGCAATATATTGTTATGTAAACCACGGTTAAGACCTTAACTCTATATGATTCATCATATGGAGAACAGTGTCTATGTCCCTGATCCCAGTCTAAATGTCTTGCAGAAATCAGTGACAAGAATGAGAATGGTTCCAAGAAAATTATCACAGCTAATGGTTAAACAGTGCAGCGTGCTTATTCTCTTACTAGCAGGCCAATGTTCATTTTTAAAATAATGGTTGTTAATTAAGCAAAGTTACCTTGGGAATCCCTGAGTTTCATTAACATACAACACGGTTATTAACAGATAGAAGATAAGCCAGGATAAATAAAAATATTTAATAAAGAAACCAATTGGCTCCATGAACCTATGAAACCCATGCACTTAAGGTGTTAAAGAGTCAAGATAGAAGTGATGTGAATAGGTGATGAATTAAGGAAAAAAAAAAAAACTACCGCCTTTATTGCCTTTCTTTGGTTCTCACAGTAAGCTGTTTATTGGAAGACTAAAAGAACTCTTTGTTCTTCCAGACCTCAAGGGACAATTCCATAATACAAAATACATGTGGTGATGAGCAATATTTATGATACAAGCTTATATAGATCAATTAACTGCCCTTGTCTAGGAAGGAATTTCTAAACAAGGCCCTAAAATCATGAACTATACTGGAACCCATTCATACCTTTCATTTTTAAAAATTCCGTGTCACCCTTAGAGATGTGATCTCATAGTCTGTACTGCCTTGATAAAGATTCTGTAATTCTTGATACCATGACCAGTTGTTCACTAGTCTAGTACGTTTTAGAGCATAAGTATACTTAATTCTGCACAATTCATATATAGGGGCTAAAAGAGGATAAATTCATCCAATATAACCAAGGACCAATCAACTCAAAGCAGAGGTGAATTTTGCATAGGAAGTCTATTTGAGTCACGAGCTAGGTAAAGCAGAGTTGAAAAAAAAAAAAAAAGAAAGAAAGGAGTGGGGTTATACAGTCAAAAAAGCTACAGCTTGGGGAAATTTGGCAAGGAATGAGTATATTTTGTGTAGTTTATGTGGGCCTGATAATTTTTGAAAATTATTTGTAAGACCAAGCTAAGTGGCACTAGCATATTCACACATGAGTAAACATCAAGGGGAGACTTAATAGTTCAAGGAGGTGATAAAGAGGAGAAGGACCAATTATTTGCACTAGCCATCAAAGGTAGAAAAATAATCAGCTTGAGCTTCACAGAAAATTTAGGTTAAATATTAAGCAACAGTTTGTTATATATTTCAACTGCTTTCTTCAAGTCATTTCCATACTTTCCTATTTTCTCTCAGGGGATTTAGGTTTGCATGTTGTTGTTGTTGTTGTTGTTGTTGTTGTTTTTAACCATAAATGGTCAAGGCTTGATTTGATGTCAGTCTGTTAAAGTTATTTCAGAGATTATTAAAACTTCCTAAACTCTTTCAAAAGGAAGGTTGGTGATTCTCAACATTCAGTGCTAGAGGAGGAGGATAAGAATCCAATGGCAGGGCTAAAAGCAAGATATCAGTGTATATGGGGCTGGGGGAGGTAGGGCACAAATAGGTAGAGTCATTGCCCAGAATTTCAGAGATCAAAATGTTATGTTAATCTAGGGTTGGGAGGATTTATAGCAGGCATAAGCAATCTAGCTTGAGAGCCTGGGAATCAGGAAAGGCATCTTGGCCGGAAATGAGCTAATGGCTCCTTGAGAGAAGTGGTTCATCAGGGTAGACCAGGAGATCATGCTCATGAATAGCATTTATAGGGCTCCTCATATCTTCATCATTGGGCCAGCAGGATCTTCAGTGATGCAGGCACCAGCCTGCAGGTAGGACCCACTTACTAAAGTCAAACAGTGCTGCAGTGGGCAGCCCATGCTTATCTTGTACAAATGAGTTTTCCTCCCCTTTAATGAAAATATCTATTTAATAAAATGTCTTTTACTAAATATGGACTCAAAAATTTCAACCAAAGAAAAATATGCAAGATGAATTATATTTTTAAATTTCACTAATGCTCCTCCCACTAGTGAGTGAGGGGGGATAGAGATGAGAGATCTTTTAGCAATCCTGTGATTGGAGAATGAGAAGGGAAAAAGGAGAAGATGAAAAGAAAACATCTTAGAGGGATAGATTCTCAGGTATTAAAGGCCTCTTGCCTGTCCTTTAATAAATCTCTCTCCAGTTTTGGATCAATATACTTACTTAATATTTACTTACCAGACATAGACTGAGCACTAACATCATACCAGGGACTCTTAGGCTGTTGGGTTATCAAGATGTGTAAAACATCATTCATAACTTACAGAGCTCAGACTAATTAAAAGAGCCACAATAGGTTATAATGTTATGGAACTCTAGCTATGTGCTAAATACTTATCTCCTTTAATACTCAAAACAATCCTGGAAGGTAGTCTTCATTATTATTTCCAAGTTACAGTTGAGGAAACTAAGGCTTCAAGAAGTTAAGAAACTGGACCAAGGTCACAAAGGCAGTAAGTGTCAGAGTGAGAGTTTGATTCCACGGTGTGCTAGGTTTTACTGCCCACACTTTCATCCACACAGGGCATTGCTTTTCATGTGTAAGTGTATTAAACTCCCTTCAAATTTAAACACTTGAACTTTTTCTAGCATGCAGAATCAGACCAGCATTATTTATATAATATTTCAGCTCATTTATAGATGCAGTATTATTTTGCAGACTAACCTATGAAATTTGACCACGTTGGATTCCTCTGGTAAGGAACAGGCTTGATTCCAAGGAATATGGTATGCCTGAATGCACAGGTAGGGGTGAAGTAAACTCAGCCAGAAAGGTTAGAGAACATCTAGCAGATCATTAAACAGCTGCCTTTTAAATGTGCAGAACACAACCTTTGTGTAAGCTAGGGACTGCCTGTATCGATTCTTCCCAGGGAAGTTACTTATTTTTATACATGTGTGCTGTGTTCTATTCATAATACAGTTCGACATGGTAACACTCAAGTGCATTAGAAAAAGGAAAACAGCTGCTGCTAATAATGCTATTTGGTTTTGTTTGTATCGTGGAAGCAGTAAGAACATGTTTTCTTTCTCTTTTCCCAGGTATTTTTTTTTTTTTTAATAGTGTCAAGGAATGTGAGTAATTTTGTTAGAGTGGAAAGTGAAGACCAAGACTTTCCTGTTAAACCATTCTTTCTTTATGACTGTTCCTTCTGGTAGTTTTACCTGTCCACTGATTTATTCACTCATCAAATATTTATTTACTATCTACTATGTGCCAGGTACTGCTTTAGGTACAGAGATAACATTAAAAAAAAAAAAAACAGACAAAGCTCCTCTATTTAAGGATCTCATATATTATGGGGAAGTTAAAAAAATTATAAAATAAATTGGTAACATGCCAAATGCTAGTATTAACAAGAAGGCTAAAGCAGTTAAGGGGGATAGAGAAAATATAACAGGAAATTGCTGTTTTATAGATAGCAGACTGGGAAGACCTCTATGAGGAAATAGCAAATGCAAAGTCTTAAGGAATAGCATGTGTATGTGGTATTTTTTAATCTTTTTATTTTGAAATAAATGGAGCTCATAGGATGTTGCAAAAATAGAGAGGTCACTCAGCTTCTCTTACTGGTTACATCTTACATAACAATATGCACTATCAAAACCTGAAAATTGACATTGGTGCAGTTTACAGGCCTTATTCACATCTCTCCAGCTTTTAAATGCACTCATTTGTGTGTATTCTATGTAACTTTATACCATGTATAGAATCATGTAAACACCACCACCACTAACATGATATAGAATAGTTCCATCATCACAGAGGACCTATCCAATCCTTTATAGTCACATCTATCCAGACACCTCATCCCTATCCCTAATCCCTGGCAACCACTAATCA
>NW_006435781.1:1041186-1048063 GCF_000325575.1 Pteropus alecto
GCATTTAGAGAGAAATGAGACAAATTGACTCAGGCTTTGATAGATCACTCTAGCTACTGAGTGGAGAACAGACAGCTAATGAGGAAGCAAGGAGGGCATTGCAATAATTCAAGTGAAAAATAATGGTAGTTTTAAACCAGAATGTTTGTAGTGGAGGTAATGAAAAGTAGATGAACTCTGGATATCTTCAGAAGGTAGCACTACCAGATTTTTCTGATAAATGTGATGTAATGTGTGAAAGAGAGGAGTCCATGATGACTCTAAGTTGGACGGGATAGAGAGAAGGGAGAAAATGATAGAAGGATCAGGTTAGATGATAGAGGGGTGGAAGTAGAAGCAAGAGTTTGCTTTTGTACTTGTTTGAAAGCTTGTTAGACATCACATTAAAGTAAAAAAAGAAAAAAGAAAAAAAACAAGTGTCATTGGACATAAGTCTGGGATTCAGGGAAGAAATATGGATTGAAGATTTGAAGATGCATGTTTTGGAGTCATCTGTGTGGGGATACTATTCAAAAGTATGCTTCCTTGGAGTGCATGGCTGTTTAGGCAGGATCTTCGTGACAGTACTTGTTGCTTCATATACATGGCAGTCTTTAAAATGACTTGGAACTATAGTATAAAAGCTGTCACTTGACTGTGCTGTTTCTGGTGATCCAACTTCATTGATCAGTATGGAAAAGGCACATCTCTGAGAGTTCTAGATATAGCAAGAATATTAAGATGTGCCACTCTTTCTCCATGTTCATGATTGTAGGAGAGCTTGAGTGCTTAATGGCAGAAAACTCTGGTCACAATCTCACTCTTCCATGTGGAAGCTGAAGAATATCACTGATTTACATTGAGCAGTGTCTCCTGTTAGGAGAATAGAGGCAATGGGATCACAACCCTGCGCCATGGACTAAAGTTCTCCTCCATTCTCTTGCTGATCTCTCTTTTTACATTTTGTATTTCTTTTTGAAGGCTCTCATTCAATTGGGTTTTCAATCCTGACTTGATAATGTTCTAACTCTATGACCTTGGCAAGTTATTTACTTCACTTGGCCTCATCTTTAAATGGATGGTTCGATAACATCTTCAGTCCTAACATTCAATGGTTCTGAGAACTGGGACCCACTTTCTGTCTTATCTTTATAACCCTCTCTTTGCTTTTTGGTTTGCCTTTTACATACTTGAGAGAATATAATGGGCTTCTCAATTTGATTAACTCATCTGTTCAAAAAATATTAATGACTATTGCGACAGGTAAATTTGTGCTTTTATAGGGGTTTTTAATAGCCTGAAAGAAACTAATATTTATTGAGAGACAAGTAAATGCCAGGTACTGTATACATTTTATTGTATTTAATCCTCCAAATAACTCTGCAAAGCAGATGTCGTTATTATTGTCATTGCTGTTATGTAAATGAAGGAACCTATTTAAAAAAATAAAAAACAAGGTCCACAACTGATGAGTATTGAAGGCGGGATTTGAACCTTCGTCTGGTTTTTCTAGAGCCACAATTCTCCCATTAGAACATCCTATCATCCAAATGGGTAATGTGGGCCTCCTAGATATAATGTCCTATGGTGGAAGGAGTCACATATCAGCAAAAAGGCTGAATGGCACAGCCTAGTTCCATCTCAGCGCAAGGCTGGCTTCTCCTGAGGAAGTCCTCCTGAATCTCTGTTTCTTCAGGGAATCTTCCAGAGCCCATAGTCTAGGATCTCCCCCAAATGATATGAGGCTCTGAGGAGTGACACCCAGCCATTTGGAAGTCAGACTCCTTCTGAACTAAATTCAGTGTTTTTGCAATTATAAAGGAACAGAGTCAGGGACATGATGGCTTTATATTTAGACACAGTGGTCACTTTTTTTTATAATGATCCCAGCCTAGTATATCACAAGCAGTCAAAGCAACACAGAATAGCTAAAGTAAAACTGAAAACTCATTGCCCACTGACCTTCACTATTTGTGCACATAGGAAGCGAGAATAAAACATGCATGAAACAGGCTCACTAGATTTGCAGAGCTCTTAACATTAAGTCTGTATGAGTTCTGATAAGGCATAGACTATTATTAAAAAGACAGAGATTCCAAATACTTAGAATTTATTGTTTTCCTTTTCAGTCACCAAAGGACAATCCTCTGCATATGTTAGCAAATAATAGTACGGATCTTATCATCTCTAATATTAAAGTTTAAATTTGCAAGCTGTATATCTCATATTATTCATTTTAAAATCCAATATTGATTGGTATCTTGTAGTACAACTTGTACCATTGGTCAAGTTTCAATACAGCAAATATCATTGCAATGAAAATTCTATGAAAGTATATCAACAAAACCTTTCATATTTGAGTCATCAGCCCGATAGCGTAAAGTAATTCCGAGTAAAGCATGCTAGGAGATTCTCAACAATTATTTGTCGTGGCCAACAAAACTTGACTGCATTAAAAACATAGTGATCAGTGTAGGATTGTTTTTAAATCAAGCTTGAGAGGCCAAATCAAAATTGGTATGCAATAAATGTTTGTTGAGTGAATGTCGAATGGGGAGATTCATCTCATCTACCCTAAGCAGTGTTGAATTCTCAGCTCCTAGGTCAATGCCTGGCGTATAGATATTGAAGGAATAAATGGACACAGAGCAAATTTCTTTTCTGAAATGCAAATTCAATCATGCCACTTTCCTGCTTAAAATCATTTAATAGTTTCCCATAGTCTCCACAATATTATTTTGAGCAATACTTCTCAAATTTTTATGTGTATAAAAATCACCCAGGGAGCCTTTTAATAAGCAGATTCTCATTCAATAGGTCTGGGGTGGGGTCTGAGATTCTGCATTTCCAACAAATGCCCAGATTATAGCTGATCTGCAGACCTCACTTTGAGTAGCTATGACATAAGCTGCTTAACATGACATGAAAGCCTGTTTTTTCAACAATTGGACGCAGGTCTCACTATTGCCCCCAAATGGAC
The DNA here is from genome assembly GCF_000325575.1 of Pteropus alecto. Lineage (NCBI taxonomy): Eukaryota > Metazoa > Chordata > Mammalia > Chiroptera > Pteropodidae > Pteropus > Pteropus alecto. The sequence continues at coordinate 1,044,146 of NW_006435781.1, forward strand.
TTTTGCTCCAATTGCATATTTCCCTGAAAATGCTATAGTCTTGCGGTATCTCTCTGGGATGCTGGGCTTTCCTAATTCTGGACCTCCCTTCCTCAAGTTTTAGCTCAGGCATTGCATCCACCAAAAGATTTTCTCTTTTCCCATGGTCTGGGTTAATATCACGCTCACTTGCTTCCAGTTTAGTTTTGGGGCATAAACCTATCGTATACCTTATTGCAGTCAGTGACAGTACAAGTGATGCCATCAAAATCCCTGGGCAAGGTGAAAGGGGCTAGGGGACTTGTTGTGGACATAGGTTTGGATTACACTTAAATCGTATATTTATTTGGGATGACCAAAAGAGGAACTGAAGTCTCTCAATCTACCTCTTGACACCACTGCTTATCTCCTTCTAACATGTGTTTGATCCACATGTGTGTTTCTTCCATATGTGGAATGCCGGTTCTCCTATTATCACCAATACAACTCATTCACAAGACAGAGTTGAGTTTATTTCTTACCACCTTGACAGAGCTTTGGAGTGTTTCATAGGAAGAAAGGTGAGGTTGGATTTTATTGAGGATTTGCAGTTTGGTTCAAGATGGGTGTTTCGGTGTAGGGGCACAGTCATGGTTGGATAGAGATCATGACATTACAACTTAGGTTTGGTAGAACCAGTACAGCAAGGATTTTGAGATAAGAGGTTTAGAAAGTATTAGGGTATGAACTCTCTATTGATGTTTTCTATCAAAGAGTTGATGGGACTTTGGGGGAAGTTACTGTAATGAATAGTCAAGTTATTTGCCTGGGCAAGAGTCCTGAAATAGGAAAGTCGCATTAATGAAGACAATAAAATGGTAAGTCATATTAATGTAGACAGTCAGCCGTGTGAATATAAGGGATAGATCACTTTGGTTGTCAGTGTCCAAGCTGTTTGTGGTAGTAGATGCTTTTGGTTTTCCAATAGATTAAGAGCTTCCTGAGGATGGGACAGTGTTTTTATCATTTCTGAAATCTCTATGTACTGCACAGCATCTGCCATAGAATAAGCATCTGATAATTGTTGGTTGAGTAGATACTGAGGAAAGGCACGCAGTAAATAAAAATGGCAACAGGATACGCACTCACCATCATTTGGAAAAATAAGTTATTTTCCATTGATATTTGCTACTCATTGTGGGATCTACAGATCAGCAGCACCAGTTCTACTTAGGAGCTGATTAGAAATGCAGATTCTCAGTAGCCACCCCAGACCTAGTGACTAATTATTGCAGACTTTGCATTATTAAGAATATCCCTAGGCGATTTGTATTACATTAAAGTTTGAGGCATAGTGCTCTAATATCTATTTAATCCTTACCTCCTGATGAGGTATTATTAGTCTCATTCTCAGATGTAAAAGTGGAAGCCAGAAAGTTTAAATAACTTGTACAGGGTCAAACAGCTTGTGGGGAACTGAGCCAGAACTCTCAAGTTTTTTGCCTACATCACACACATCTCAGCTACTGCGCCAGCATGGGATGCAACATAGTAATCCAAGAGTGATAAACACATTCAAAAATCTAAATAATGATATTCACTTTGGAAAGCACATTTCTTTTCAATTCTAATTTCTCTTTCCTTTAAAGTTTTCTGAAGCATAAAAATAGGAAGAACAAGTCTGAACAATGCTTAGGTGTGCTTTGATCCTTTTGCCATTCAAGATGTTTGATTTGCATTCTGCAAAGGAGTCTATGATAACCTCTGTGATGCAGACCATGCCATTAGCCAAGAAAGGGCTAATCCACTTTCATTTGAGAGCTGGCTGGCTGTGAGCTGCTCAAAGGCAAAGGATGTCTATTTACATATTATATTGATTATTTATAAATAAAAGGCCCCCATTCTTTATTCTATTGTAAAATCTATAGTTAGGGAGTCAGGAGGAGGATCAAAACTGCATACATTTGCATCTGCCAAGCTGGATAACTATTTCCAGCATTACATAGATGGCACTGAAATAGCACCACAAGTATCAGGCTCTATCAAATTTAATCTGTCCATAAGGCAACTGCCGATGATATTTTAGAGAAGAAAATGTGATTGAAAAGATAGACAATCCAAGTAGCAACTCCTGTAAAATCATATGCCTATTATAGCTGTCTTGAAGGTATAAATATCAAGTGTGTTTCTTCTTCATTTATCATTTATCTGGTCATTTGACAAGTATTTATCGAACACCTGTTATGAGTATAGATACATGCAGTGAGGCTGCAGGTGTAAGTAGGTGTTCCTGAGAATATGCATAGCATCGAGACTCAGAACTAGGAGAAGTGTGTACATAAGCTGAGGATTTCTTCAGGGAATATTTAAAGGTGGAGTAACAGGCACTAAAGAGTACACTAGTCACTTGTGGTACACAAACACTTCAGCACCACTTAGGTTATTAACTTCTCGTTTTATATTGGGTGTACTTAATTACTGTTTATTAAACAAGCTCATCATAATGTGTAGCTTTTGTCATAAACAGCAGAATAAAGCCCACCACATCAGGGATATCATCCACCAAATTAGGTTTGTTTCTCAACTGTCCCAACATGCACACATCTGTGTCTATAGACAGGTGCTTGCCAGAGACTGCTTCCAGGTGTGTGTCTGCGCGAAGACCCTGTGATGCCTGGCACTTTGGAACCTTTCCCTCTGGCTTCAGGAGTTAACCCGAGGGCTTCTCTCCAGTATGGGTTTTATTGGAGGACTGTAACATGGGAAAGAATGTACCCGTGAACTCAGAGTTATTAAGAGATTGCTGTAGTAGAAGTAAAACTCTCTCTAGAAATGATATTCCTTTATTTAACCCATTATGCAAGTTTAATATAAGGCTTTGATAAACAACTCCAGAGCATTAGTAAGTATATGTGTGTACATGTATAGCTTATATTAGTTAAATATAAGTTAAATATGAGTTAAAGTCTGCTATTTATCCCTTGATGAGTGGACCATTATAATGAACTAAGGTTATTAGAAACATAAGCAAATAATACATATGGTTTTCGACACACTTTTTAAATACGTCAATGATTCACTTAAATCATTTTTACTTTCATTACTGTGTGTAAATAATTCAGCAAACTTTTAATTTGAACTTATTATCAATTCAACATTCAATATTTAGCCAAATATTTATTGAGTGTAGATTATGCTCCAGATGCTGGAGCTACTATTTCAAATGACACCCTTGACACCTCTCGTGTGGCTCACAATGAATGATCTACCTCAAGGTAACAGGTCTGTAGTTTATCACAGTGATTTAAAAATTGTTACAGAAAGAAAAAGGGGCCCGTCTTTGTCTAGGCAAACATGTTCTAAGTGCTTCCAGAAACAATCTCCATTGGGGAATGCACGCTGTGCATGGAGTGGAATTGAGTCCAATCCGTGATCCAGCAGAGCTTCAGCCCAGGTTTTCTTTAGAGCCTTTGCTACACACAAAGTTGGCTGATGTGCCATTCAGCATCCCAGCAGCTCTTTCTCTTCACACTAGCAATGGCAAAGCTTTGTGCGGAGGCATTGCTGGCTGCTCTGAACTAAAACCATCCGTGGGGAACGTAAGAGGTTTTTCTGCACACCTTATTAAGGTAGGCAATAGTGTGTGTGTGTGTGTGTGTGTGTGTGTGTGTGCGTGCGCGCACGTGCCTAAAAGCCGGAAGACATCTGTTGAAAGGAAAGTGCTCTTCTGTGGGTCTGGCTGCCTCTGTGTAAGTCTTCTATTCTGATGCAGGAGTGTGTGAGCAGTAGGTGGGAGGAGATGCTTTTGTACTTGGAATGCTGAGGTCCGGATTAAGTGATATTGCACTAGCTAGTTAGAGGCAGAATAAAGGGTTGGGGAACAAAGCATTCAAAATTACATCTTTCCATTTTTTCTCTGCTCTCAAGTTAAACCACATCAAGGTAGGGGAAATTAAAAAA
>NW_006435781.1:1048080-1068979 GCF_000325575.1 Pteropus alecto
AGTGAGGGCAAGTCCCAAATGTAAGGTTCTTTGAGCAGCTCTGGTTGCCCAGCTCTTGAAGTCTCCTTACAGCCAATTTGTTTGGCTCCTCTGTAGGGGACAAATCATATTTATTCCCCTCTCCTGGAGCATTTCCTTCTTCTATACTCCAATGGGGATCAATAGAGTTTAACAGTAACAGGCGATTATTTTTTCGATGCTTGTGCCCTCTTCTGCTTTTAAAGGTGTTTTTATGAGACTTCTGCTAAGGGAATCTTGGTGCCTGTGCGTTACGGCAGCAATTAACTTTTAGTACTAGTGCTTACGTTAAAATTTCTCTTTTGGCTTTATGAAAGCGGTCATTAAAATTCAGTATGAGTAGCATCAAACTTTATCATAAAAATCTGCTTTGTTTGGAGCACCTTGATTTTTTTGAACCTTGCCTTCTCACTTTATATATACATTCTGCCTTTCTTAGAATATCAATTTTTTTGTGCCAAAACATTAAGAAGCACTAGGTTGAACCTTTATATTGTGTTTTATTTGAGCAAAAATACTGTTCTCAAAAGTTTGATTTGAATGGACACTATGACATTGTATACCTTTTTCTTTCAAGTACTTTTCCAATTAACATGGTTAGATGATAAAGTTGGATGATTTATCTTTTATTTATAGTTGAAAAAGTTATTAAGGGAGGTTTTACTTCCAGTAAGAGTTTAGAACAGATAGCAAAAACAAGTAACTGGATTTGGAAGATATCTTTACACTTCTAAATTTTACCTTTATTCACTTAGGTCGTGATTTAATCATTGCAAATGCCTCTGCCTTGAAGTAAATGCGTTATTTACAATGTATGCTGTGTTTTAATAAAAAGGAAACAGTTATGGGCTCTCTGTTGTACATTCGAATGTTGTAAATTATTTTTGCTATATTTATAACCTTTTCTCTCATGAGGTTTACTTTGAAAATGAGGCGTGCTCAATAATAGGCTAACATTCAGCTTCTGTGTTTTAAATTTAAATGCTGTCAATGTTGTTATCACATCTGGAATGTGTGGAGAGAAAAGATACCAAGTTTTATTATTTAGATTAAATTGTAGAATTGCAGATTGATATTTTTCAATGCATTTTCATTATAGTTTCTGCCATGGAGGCAGCGTGAGGGCTTTCAGGAAGATGGAGTGGTGTAATTACCAGGTGCACACGTTCATTAATCCTTCCTGGCTAGAGAAAGCTTCAAGTTCTTCTCCAGTGGCCCATTCGTAAAGCTATAAATATCTAAATTGTGTCAGCCAAGAAGTCACACAGAATGGTGGCTCTTTTTGAGTTCGATTTCATGCACTGTTGCTTTGGTCTTGTGAGGAAAGCTCTGAATTCCTTAGGATAGTCTTGTTCATAAAGTTCCAAAAACAAAATATCAAATCATTGAGGATTTAATTTAAAATACACACCCTTGATTGCAGTAATGTGGATCATAAAATATTTTAGCTTCTTTTTTTTTTTAGAGCTCCTCTTTTTGTCTAATCAAGATTATAGCTAAGATTTTGGAGATTTTTAAAAGGATTTATGGCTTATGGTCCAACAATCTCCATACTACTTCAAATCTGAGTACCCTTGTATATTATCTTCAGTAGTGGAATGTTTGTATTGCATGTGGAGGCTATATAAGATTTGGTCTAAAATAATATTTTACTGTGTTCCTTAAGAGTAGTTAAATAGTTATTAAATATTCTTTAATAAAATAATTCCAAGAAGATATTTTTCTATGCACAAACAATAGAGAAATATAAATTAAAACAAATAAAAAGTATAGTAATACACTCCAGTAATATTCTTATATTACTGGAGTGTATTACTATACACTGGAGGGAATATATAATAATTCTTCTTATATATTCCCTTCCTCTCAATTGAAATAACTAAACTAATAGGGACATCATCGAGAACCTGTTATTTCTTCAAAATATACCTAGGAACTCATCTAATAAGAATACCTTGACAGTGACTCTTTTCATCAGAAGGATAACATTTAACATACATATGCACAAATATATATATTTTAAAACTCATATTGTTTCCTTTGTGTGCTCTAAAATAAAGGAGAACCAACACATATTTAAAGGGAGTTTACAGAATATGTTTATATTTTACTGGTTTACTTTAAAGGCCCAAAAATGTTATTAAAGTCTTTTTCTAATTCTTTTTTATGTTTGAATGTGATAGAGTCATCGGAAATTCTTTGTAGGAAATTTTGTCTAGAATATTTATTTGAATATATTCTTTTCCCCTTGGTGCTGCAATTTCAAAATCTGTGGATTTTTTTTAACTTTTAAAATTACATTAATTAATATGACCTTAAAACAGATGTCCAAGAACACTTTTGTTCTCTGGAGAATATAGTAGCCACACATTTATAGTCAGTAAAAGAAAGGGCAGGTCATACTTCTATTTGAATTTGAGTACAAAAATGTGTGTATATGTGGGTGTGTGTATTGTGGGTGTGTTATTTTAAAAGATAAGTGAAGAGACAAATATAGGATCTAGGAACTTTTGCTTATGGCTTTTACTCTCTAAAAATTCAGCGAAGCCACTGAGCATCTCCTTGCTCAAGATACTTTAGGAACTCTCCAGTGCCATTATCAGATTAAAGATCATTATAGTCATAAGAAGGATAAAACTCGTTAGTGAAAACCAAGTCTTTTTAAAAATAATAGTTACAACTTTTGCAAAATATGAATGCTATACACATTTACACATCTCTTTCTTTAAAAAAATCATTTTCTAACAGTTACTTAACTTCCATATTGAACGTATTCACAACCCTGAAGGAACATTGCAATGTGCCCATATGTGGTATGCATCTTAAAGAAAATTTTAATGAAATCATAGGGAAAATCCTTCTGCTTTCTTTTCTCTGTCGAATAAGTTAAAGTACTTTAACAATCTGAATTTAACATTGTGTTTAACATTTTTTTGTGTTTGCAAATACACACATACATTCGTGTTCACAACAGCATGTATGGTCACAAGCTAGGGCTGTTTAAGCAGCTCTCTTGAACATATAGGAAAGATCAACACAGTCTGACAGTGCCAAATTAACAGCCACCCTTTTAAGATGGCAGAGAAAATTAATTAATTATGCACAATTTCTAACCTCAAGAAATTTTCTTTCTGGAGACTAGAAATATTGATATGCTCACAGTAATGAAAAATCAGTGTATCCTTAATAAAATAGAGGAGGAAAAATAAAACCATACTAGCTCATAAACAACAACATTGTCCTGTTGGTGAGTGTCTCTGTAATATCTGTAATATCTATTAATAAGGGTCTCCTTATCGGATTTCGAGTGATGTTCAAGAACTACCTTGACTGGAAGTAACCGTAGAGTGAGGACTCCCATTGCTAACTCCTGCAGCTTGTGCTTGTGGAAGTGTAGATAATAGAGAGGTATCCTTAGAAAGAGCAGTATTGTTTCATGGCCTGACTATATAACAGTGCCTACAGGAGACTTAAACTACAAAAGGACAGTGGAGGTAACCCCATTGACGATTGTTATTTTGTCATGGAACTCTGACCACACCCCTCACCTCCAGAGACAAAAGAAGGAGGAGTTAGTCTCACTAGTTGGTCCTTAAACTAGTGTATAGCTAGAGACCCGGAGAAGCCCCTAAACCCACTCTTACCCCTGAGGAAATGAGAGTCATTGTATCAGTTTCTTAGCTATTCCTTGTATGCACCTAATTTTAGTGAATGGAGAGAGTATTTTTTTTTTTTATTTCTGGTGTAATCAAAATATTGTTTTAAGGAGTCCAGCCTCTCTTCTGCTGTTTTATCTATTCTAAATTAACCTCATTTTTTTTCTAGCTTAAAAAAGTACAATAGTTGTATTACTATTGTACTTGTTTGACTGGAACAAGTCAAATGAGATAGGGTTCCATAAAGATTTAAGATTCTCCCCATCCCGTCCCGTAATGTTAACATTTAGGTAATATGTGCTTCTCCATTCATTTTTATGCAAGTCTAAATTTTCATACAAGAGTGAGGAGGTGCTGCAAGGTTGTTGAGACCCAGCAAAGCTTGCTTTATTTACCCTTCTTCTTAGCTGCTTATTTGTCGCCATTATTCTTTCTAGTGTTATCAAGAATTATAGCATCTCGCATTTAATGCTGTCCTTTGTTTCTGTCTTTTGAGATTCTTGCCTAGCACTATTGTAGTAGTAAAGTTGGTGAGAATGTTGCCTCTTCTATGCTGCTCAAATCCTGAGATAGCATCCTCAACCTCCACAAATGGTGCTAGGTGTCCAAGCATTTCATAGGCTTTGGAGTTAAATATAGCAGTGATATCCTAATTTAGGTTTTATACCACCAACAGCTCTAGTGACAGCAATAGAAAACAATTGGTGATGCAGTGTTTAACTTTTCACGTGCTATGCACTGTATTAGTCCCTCACCATATTACTTTCCATCCTCCCAACAACAGAGCACCATATACAATTGCCATCATCAATTGAGTGTTGCTGCCTGTCAGTGCCCTAGCTAAGTGCCGTGCACACAATCACCCATTTCATCCTCATGACAGCACTCAATATTATTTTTACTCTCAAATGAAGAAATAAGTCTGTAGGTGATGATGTTACTGCTCCACTTTTATCCTTTCACATCTGTTTGATATTTTCCTGGGGTGCTTTCACTCCCAACAGCCAGCACCTTCATCTGTTTGTTGGAGGGCTACCCTCTGACTGCCAGAGCCCATTGGTCTGTGCAGAGGGAGATCAGAATTAATGTCCCTGTGTGTGGAAAACCCTTAATGACTGCTGGTTGCAGAGACATAAATACTTGAGTGTTTTTGCCTCAAATTAAGAAATTCAGAAGTGTGACCTACAGGGTCATCTGGAACTTTTGTGCCACAAACAGGGTTGGACTCTTTCCTTTCCCAGTCCCACTTTTCTACTCCCTTGATATAACAGGAAATGTGTCCTGTTATATCACTTTTTCATGGAATCCTATCTCAGAATATCCCTTTAAGAAACCTGATAAAATATTCTCTAAATGTAAAATTTGGTAGTTAAAATGTCCAAACTCTCTTAGTAAGTGGCCAATATGAGACTTACCCAAGTCTTTCCAGGTCCATATTTTTTGTCTTTAAATATTGCAATTTATTTTTCATCCTTTAGCCAACAAATGCCTATCCGTGGTACACCTGTTTTACAGCATATTATATATATAACATAATCACAATTATTATAGTTAGTGAATATATTTGTATACACGAGATGCTATTGACTTCTCTGGGCCACAGTTCCTTCATGTGTAAAATGGGCACACTAATGCTGCCTATGTCAGAGAATAAATATGACAACTAATAAAATGATACATGTAAACTGTTGAGAATCACATTTGGCAATTACCCATGCTCATTAAATATTACCTGCTTTATGATTATTGATACTTTTCAGGTATCTAATATCAATTATATAATTTTTATTGATGTTACATTAAAAGGTATGATTTCTATGCAAAGAACAAGAAGTATTGCTATAGGCACTGCAACTTGCACCACAGAAGAAAAGGTAATCAACTGAAGCCTCACTAGATGCCTGACTGCTGGCTCTGTGTATCCCTTTAGCCTTGGCTCATCAAGAGAAAACCTTGGAGACATTTCTGCTAAACTCAGCAGGTCAATTTAACAAATAGGAATAGCATTTTGCTTGAAATGTATTTCGCCATAGCTATCTTTTTATTAATTTCATAATTTGTAGTTTTTAGTAAGAATTAAGCATTCTTTTTAAAAAGTAGTGTATAATCAAATGTATCAATTTGTCACTTTATTATTTTAACCACATCAGAGCAAGTATTCAGCGTGAAGACAGTAGCCAAGTGAACTCTTCTTGTAATACTCAGAAACTATTTTAGCAGTGGTAAAATTGCTGCAATTTATATTCATCAAATTGCATGATTTGACTTATTTTAGAAAAGTTATTAACTTCTGAAGAGAAATCTTCAGAAGCATTCAAATGAGTACAATTTAACACTACTAGTATACATGAAGTTCATTTAAAAATACAGTGCTAGAAAATATATTTAGCTATGGTATTTCTATAAAGATTAATTCCTACTTCATTTTGCAGGAATTTATTTTGTATTTATGAATGTTTATAGACTACCAGCATAAAGAAGAATTATCACACCATCTTTTACAATACTTTTTTTTTTTTAAATCAAAAGGAAGGCATTCCGGAAAAAAATGAAACTTCAGTCTGCAGTGTTGATAAACCACCTCACAAGTCAGCCCTGAATTGGGATAGGCAGGCTCTTACATTTATTTATTCCTGATAAGCTTATTGGAAGCAATTTGAACAATTTCAGGATATTGTCAACTAATAAAGTAAAAATTAACTTAAAAATTTCAAAATATCTTCAACTTTATTCTCTTCATTTTCAGCTTCTTAAAAAATTATTGTTTTCTTATTACTAAAGTAATTACAGTCCAGTATAGTAGAAGAAGTAATATCATCTAACATGCATAAATTTGAATAATTTACCTGGATTTACTTACTTAATCTTCTAAATGAACCTGTAAAGTAAATATCACTATTATTTCCATGTTAAAAATGAAGAAGTAGATATACAAGTAAATTAACTAATTTTTTTGAGTCCAAACAGTTAGCAAGTGGCAAAGTGAGAATTCAAACCTAGACAGTAAGATTATAGGGCTAGCTCTGTTATCAGTATACTACTATGAAAATCTAAGTGTGCTATAAAAATTTGAGCACCAATTGGAAAGCATAATTAACATTTTGGTGTATAGCTTTCTGGCCTTTTCTTTATGCTGGCACATAAGCCATGTATACACACAAACTAAAAAAATCCCTATTTACTACTTATTTTTCCTGTTAATTTTACAATCTAGTTTATATGCAGCTGTATTATTTTATATTACTTATTTTTCTACAAATCCATGTTTGTCAATTATCAGCTGCATATCTACTTAAGTGGGAGTATGAGGTGATCCTTATTTATATATATAATCAAACGCCCGAATATTTTTAGTCAAGTATATAGTTGATTCACTGCAAATTACATGTATCAAAAATATGATACCTCTAATAGAATAATAATGAAACAGAAATATTTAGAGGTTTATTTTCAAGCAATAACTTTGTCATTTATTAGCTATGTTACCTAAGATAACTCATTAACTCAGTATCTCAAACATCAAAAGAAGGATTATCTAAGACCTATTGCAAAATAATACAAAGCTAGGTTTGTGAGTGGATTGAGCTTGGCGAAATATAGATGAAACAAGAATGGCCCTGAGTTAATAATTGCTAGAGCTGGGTGGTGAGTATATGGAGGTTTATTGTACTATGCTGTCTACTTTTGTATATGTCTAAAAACTCACATTATAAAAAGTTAAGAAGGGTAATAGTTTTTGACTTATTTCATAGACTTATGGAAAAATTAAATAACTTATTTTAAAGCTCAAAAAACCTTATCAGTATGACTAAGATATTATTTGAAAATTACATATTTTGATTTTTACACTGAAAATAGGATGAGCTTAATAGATTATGTTACACAGAGGAAATGTAAGTTGCACATAGGGAGAGAAGGAAAGTAAACATTGCATACTTGGTCTGACAACCATCGCTGTGAGTTCACCAAATTTTCCAATTTGTTGTATCATTCTTGCTACATAAAAATAAAATAGATATGTGTGTTCAGTTAAAATAATATAGTGTAATGGAAAGATCTTCTGTTATAGACCTTGATAGGTCAAGATGATGATCATATTGATGATAAAGAAGAACATAATAATAGTAGTGGTAGTTGCCCTAGAAGTTGTAGTAGTAATACTAAAAATAATGTCAGCTACTTTATATTGGGTTATATTGTGCCAGAAACTCTGTTCTGCACCTTTATGCATTGTCTCTTTAATCTTCACAATAATACTCTTAGGTATAAGTACCACCATGATGGGCAAACTGAGGCCCACAGAGTTTGTGCAGCAAGTAAATGTTGGAGCTGGAGCAGACAACCTGCTGTCATTCTTGGTTTCCATTCTTCCTTTGGCTACTTACCAGCTCTAAGACCTTGTGCAATTAAAACACATGTGTTAATTATTGGTCTTCTCATTTCTAAAATGGTACCTAAAACAAATACCTTAAAGCAGTGGTCCCCAATCTTTTTGGCACCCAGGACTGGTGCTCCTATGAGAATCTAATGCCTGATGATCTGAGGTGGAGCTGAGGCAGTGATGCTATCGCTAGGGAGCGACTGCAAATACCAATGAAACTTTGCTTGATCATCCGCCACTCGCCTTCTGCTGTGAGGCCCAGTTCTTAACAGGCCCACGGACCAGTACTGGTCTGTGGTCTGATGGTTGGGGACCCCTGCCTTAAAGGATTATTTTCATGATTATATGTCTTATAGGTGTAAAATATCTATACCTAGATACAAAGAGAGTGCTCAATAACTGATAGCTCTCATAATTAGGCAATATCTAATCTGTGAATTAAAAACTACATGTAAGTATGTGACAGACTGTTAAAGAGCCAAATAACGACTACAATGAAAAATAATTATCACTTCTGGAGCTCTTACTGTGTGCCAAGATAAACTAACTCAATGCTCATAACAGATACTATTATCTCATTTTATATATCATAAAACTGAAGGAAGTTATGTAATTTGATAAAGATTATATATGTCACATATCTGTCCTTCTGACTGCTGACTATCTGTCTATTTGTCTTTCCTCACATCCAGTCTTCCACCCAGTTACTCTTCTCTTCTTCTCTCTCTCCATCTTCGTCTTTTATCTATCTGAATTATAGGACTAAAAAAGAATCTTCAAGTTAACTTTCTCTTGATAAAAGACCACACTGAAAATAAAAAAGCAATGCACATTGTTCTATGCACATATGGAAGGAATGTCCTACATAATGGAGACACACAGTACAAGATGTCAGTAACATGGCAGGTCCCCAAAATTTACAAAGCAATTTTATGTACATTATCTCTTTTGACTCTTACCACAATCTATGGGGATACTATTGTTATTTTTCCCATTTTATAGGTTAGATTTAATGTGGCTTCAACTAAAAATATATTAAATATACTGTGGTTAATAAATATGCTGTTATAACCCTACCAGTAAGTCACAGCAACTGACGAAAGAAATAGGAAAATAATACCTTTGATATTAGTATTAAATTATAATCATATCAATCATTTCAATTTGTTAATTTTAAGAAGGTATAATGTGGGGGCTTCCCTGACATATGTTTGGATTCATTTAGGCATTATAATTAGAAAGTAATCTATATATTATCTAAAATGTGAATGCATTCACATGGAGATAATATAACAGAATAAGAAATAGCTGTATTGTGCTCTTTGCAATTTTTAACATACAGGAAATCACTTTTGTCTTAGTCAATGAAATACAGTGTTTAAAGTGAACTTATTCTTTCTAGAATACCAACACATTTTAACATAGTTCTCTCACAGTGCAACTGAGCAGGAAGCCCTCAGAGCCATTCGCTACTGCAAGGAGCATGCTGTGCTGAACTTAAAACACCTTTCCATTCCACCTCTTTGGAACTGTTTTCTTCTAAGAGACGTTAAATGCCACTAAATTTAGCATCAGTTGGAGGCATACCCAGGGATATTACAGTGAAAGCCCCAATGACTAAATATGTTCTATTCACAGTATTTTTGTGTGTATGTGCCTTATTTATTATGCCTTATATTTTGTGGAAATGGTATTATTATTCACAGTAATAAACCCACTTTCAGCAAAATTCTAACAGTGACTGATTTTCAAATAACTTACACACATGTAGCATGGGTTTGAATATATATCCAATCATAAACCTTTGTTATTTTTATATATCCATCATGTTGTTTGAGCCAGTGAGGATTTTGTTTGCTTTTTCATTTATAATTTTATACTTTTAAAAGAAGATAAATTTCAAAACGTGAATTTTATTTTTGAAAGGCAAGTATATCCTTGCCTGATTGCATATAAATTTAATATAATGAAGATTAAATGTGCTCTTTAGCCATCACAATTTTATTTATCATTCCGTTTCCAGTTTTTTCACCAAAGATTCTAGAGAGTGTGCTCTTTTGATTTTGCCTGTAAGTTTATTATAATATGGTATCATAATAAGATGAATCCCAACTTTCAAATAGCATCCACATATATTACTGCTAAGTACTAGTAATATAAATGAATTAAAAGTGATTTATTTAAATCAGAGTTTAAATTACTTTATCAGAAATGTTACTTTGGGAATGTCTCTATAACAACTTCTGTATAATAAGCATGCTAAGGTTTGGTGTGCCTTTACTTTTGGTACTAATTTAATAAGAAATTAATGGGGAATCCAGACCGTTTTCATGATGGCATCCAGAGAGAATCAGCCCATGTTCTAATAGTTTACACATTTCTATTAAAACCTGAGCGAGGATCCACATGAGTGGAATGGAGAAGAGTTCAGCTTTAAAGGTGGCAGATTTGAGATGATTCTATGACAACAAAACTGTGCTGGAGGCAAATCAATTGCAGCATCTTCTATAATTGTGTCACCTAGATTCTGCCTTAGGAATTTCTGGATTTCCAGAAAACATCATGACCTCAAATACTGTTTCTTAGTAGAGAATAGAAGTAAATTTAGAGAATTATTTACCTACAACCTATAGGACATAAGCAAGTGTTTAAAGTTTATTAGGTATCCAACACAAAGATATTTTCCTGTGTCTTACAATCGTGTTATAAATACAAGGCTTGAGTTACACACAGTAACCAATTAGTGAACATTGGTCTTCAATATCTAGTAGACACTTAAAATATAAGGATATATTTGTGTTTTTAATCATAGTAAGAGAACCTGGCAGCCTATAACACTCCTTTCTCTATGAGAGTAAGCTGTTGTGGAAAAATATGTTATACTGTTATGTTTTTTGGAATTCAGGGTAATACATTCTTGTGCAGTTGTGTATAGTAGTTAGGAAAAGATTCATGTGGGGAGCGGAAACTTCAGCTATGACATGTAATTACATCCAGTATATTTGTATTAAGGTCCTAATACAGGACTGTGTTAGGTACTGAGGCTACAATTAAATAAAGACATGAATGCAGCCTTTGATTCATGGTTTGGTAGACTTATAAAAGTTGTCTAAGTGTAATGAAGAAAATGGAAAAGATGCTCCAAGCAATGTGGACAAATCCAGAGGCAGGATCGAGGGTGCTATATCTACAGTATAATGAGGAAAAAAAAACCATTTTGAGTGAAGGGTGTTTTGGGGAATGTCAGATAAAATATTAGGCTTAAATACTGAACTAAGACTCAATGATAGACTAGATCACATTGACAATAGATTCTTAAATAATAATAGTGATGGTAATGGTGGTGATGAATATAACTATTCTTTAAGCAAGGTGGTTAATATGCACAGTATTAGTCCAACAATCAAGAACAGAGTTTTAGCTTTAATGTATCTTTGAGAATACTAAGGCTCAGAAATTAAGTAATTTTTTCAAGGTCACACAGCAAGAAGTGAAAGATCTGAAATTTAGAATCATATCTGTCTGACTTCAAAGACTGTACAACTATTTCTCCTCTTTTCTGTGAAGGTTTCATATCATCATGGAATGAATCAGATTTTCTTTTAACTTAATGCCTTACATTAATGAAGAACATATGATATTCTGTTCATTATTCTTAACCATGATTTTTCTTAATCTTCCCAAATTTTCTGTGAGATGGATAGTGTAGATAACATCCAAGAAAACTCAAGGGAACTCAGCAAGTGCAAGTAGAAGAACCAAATTTTAAAGCCTTTTGTCAAAATCTCTTTTTCTCAGAGGACAGAAGGGCAGTGAATGTGGATGAGACAGGATGGACTATTATTTCCTATGTATTCTGAGAATATCCAAACAAAAGGAAAGTCAGCAAATCTCCCTTGATGTGGGAAGCTTTAACACAGTCTGCAGGGTGTCTCTCTAGAGCAGACATTCTCCTCTGCAGTCATCTCTCTTCTGTACAGTCTCAGTGCATCAAGGAAAAGTCCTACCACATAATCTAGGGCCACACCCTACACCTCTGCCTCTAACATTATTCTATAATTCAGCTCCTCATCTCTATTCTCCACAGCATTTATTTTTCTACTTTGTTGTTTTTGTTTGTCTCCAATCATGTAAGCACCATGAAGGAAGGTACCTTGTCAGTTTTTTCATTAGTATATCCCAAGTCTAGCAGCACTAGACATATAGTCAGCCTTCAATGTGTATTTGTGGAAAGAATGAATTAATCAAGGAAGTCTGTCCCGTATTCACTGTATCTTTTGTCTTCATCTCTCTTCTCCTGCATTATCATCCTGCCATTCCAGTCTGTGCAACTTGACCCAAAGGGTTTGATTTGCCAGAAAAGTTTGCAGCTACCGCTTACTATCTTCAAAAGAGACCTCAAAGCCCATTATTTTATCTGAAGCAGCAATAGAGTATTATTTTTAAATTAAATTAAAATTAAGGCTTCTACAAGAGTATCTCTTTATTAATTATTTGAAAAACTATGCAAGAACTCATGTGTGTATTGAACTCTTTTCTATATTGAGTTCTGGGTTTTTTCTTATAAATACTCTTTAACAAATTATTCTTATAAATAGGAATAAATCGTTTTAGGAAACCTAGAGAGCAAAGGAAATTAACAATTGCAGTCTTAAGGTTATTCACTGAGGCCATCCAGAAGTGGAGAATTAACTATGTTTTTTCGTTGTTGTTAATTTTAAAATGCTAAATGCTACTGCCGAGGGCATTAATGGGCTTAGTGAAGAGGTGATCAGAACTCCTGTGTTCCATGCAGAGGAGTGAGTATCCCTAAGCTTTTGACTACTGCAAACTTGTCAAGAATGTATCCCCAATTGTGCTTGCAGTATAGGTTACATGTGCTTTGTATGAGGAAAATTTGGTGGAGAAAGTGCCTATTTTCCATTTTCTTTTAACTACCAGTGAAAATTAATTGTCAACTACACTTTGATAATAGATACTATATCAATATAAATTTTGGAAAGTGTCTGCCTAAATGCCTTCTTATAACTAAATTTTCTAATATAATTTTACTGTTGGGGCTTAAATTTTACTTCAGTTTTGATGATCTTCTTATGCTGCTTTAAAAAAAATTTGTCAGTGATTTAGTCTCATTGTGTAATCGTGTAAAAAAACTAACAGTATTAATGTGGCTAGACCATTTAAAAATCAATATGTTATAATTCAGCCCATTTAATCACTTCAGTTAAATATCTTAGGGACAAGTCAGTTCCATTTTAAGAGGAGACAGTTTTCCACATATGTGTCATAGTACCATGTTACCTTACAACATCTCATAAAAGGTAAATTCAAATCACATCTTTAAATCTATTGCAAATTCAGTCAGAACTTAAAATTAGTGATTAAATATTGTTATGTTTACAGAACTTGTGTGTAAACAGAAGACTAAAACAAGGTTGGAATACGAAATTTTAGTATGTCATTCACCTGCACAGAGAAAATTTATTCATATCTTCTTAGGCCTTTTAAAGAAAATAGAAGTCCCAAACTTATTAACAGAGCAACTTATATTTTCTTTATTTGTCTCTAGTATTAACAAAGGAAAATTTACTACTGTGAATTAGCCAAATTCTTCCCTTTCTCTCTTTTTTCTCTAATCATTATTTCTTAATTTCTCTTAAAAGGCACACTAATTTTCTACAGGATTCTAATTTATTTTTATTTTTTATTGAGCAATAATCATAGACTCATAAAGAGTTGAAAAATAGTACAAAGAGTCCCTATGTACAAATTACCCAATTTTTCCCAATGGTAATATCTTAAACAAACACAGCACATTATGAAACCTAGAAAATTGATACTGGCACAATACAATTAACTAGACTTCATGCCTTACTTGAATATCATCAGTTTTTGCACAGGCTTTTTTTATTGTATATTTTATGTGTGGTTCTATGACATTTAATCACATGTATAGATTTACAGAATCACCACTACAATCAAGCAAGAAACAGAACTGTTTCATCACCACAAATGAATTTACAAGATAATTTTTATAAACTAACCGCAAGTGTGTCAAAGCCATTACTGTATTATGTAGCAAGTATGGTTTAAGTTATTAAAATTTAGTGATCATATCTTTCAGTGATAATACTGGGTTTCTCTTCTTAACCATGGTAATCCTGATGAATTGTTGATGAATGTGAGAACATTCAACTCTTCTTGGCTCTATAAATATGTTGACTGTGATCATAATATTATGGTGTTTTCTTATGAGGCATTTGTTTTAATATGATGATTTGAACATGGTGAGGATAGTAGAAGCAGCCTCGGTTAGCAAAGAGGATGTGAATCTTCTATATCTAGCTCAACCATCGACCCAACAGGGGACAGACATCTACTTAATTATCCCTCTGGAAACTGTGAAAAGTTTGAAAATGAATGATATTCTTAGATTTTCCAGTACATGCATTCTGAAGAGAGCAGGTATAGCAATTCAGGAGCTGTGTTATCTCTTTTGGTTTCCAAAAAAGTTTCTTTTGTGTCTTAAGTCAGCCATTTACTAACTGGTAGGGCAATTGGCTGTTTTCTTTGAATGGACTGATGATGATGCTGATTCAGCAGAGTAGGATATAGACAACACATTTTCTCCCTTACAGTGAAAAAGGCTCTGATGGCAATTATATGCCACACACTTGGATTAGACATGATGGGGGGAAACCATATGGTCCTAGACTTTAATATGACACAGTGGTTAGGAGCTGGGGCTTGAGGTTCAGAATGTCAGCTCTGACACTCAATAGCTGAATCCTCTTGGCCAAGATATGTAAAGAGCTCTGCACAGTTCCTGACATCTACCCATAATGCATTCAGTATGCAATGGCTATTATTAGTCAAGGATCTTAGAGGCTGGTTGATGAGGCAAATGATAGAAACAAGAGTCAATTAGATGAAATAGAGCAATAAAGGCTGCATATATTTAAAGGGTATTCAGAGGAAGAAGGAAAAGAGAACTAATATGCCCACTGTGTATCAGATACTGTGCCAGGTGTCTTAGAAATCTTACTTGTGTTATCTTCACAAGCAATCTGCAATGTGGTGGATGTTCTTATTTGCATTTTACAAGTAAGTAACAGAGACTTGATCATAATGTTAAGTGAGTTGTTTTGGCACAGTTATTGATTTGAATCAAAGTCTGCGTGACTCCAAAATGGTGTTTTTGAGGTTTGCAGTAGTGAAGGATGAGTTTATGAAGAAGACGACTTGAAGGTTAAATATGACTTGAAAATGAAAAAAATAGAGGGAAGGGAATTATAAGCTGGAACAGTGACATAAGTGAACCTTCAATGGTACGAGTCCAAATAACATATATGAGATCTAATCAAACAACTCAGTGATATCTGAACTGTTGCTGCGTTATAAACACTGGGGACAGGTTAGATGGGGATTCAGGTGGGTAACCTTGGTGAAACTAGAGTCTAATCAGGACTTTAGTCATATGAGGATGTTTGTTAATATACAGATGCCTGGGCCCCTACCAAAGAATACCTGGTGATGTCAACTGTCATAGCTGGTCATGCAATAGGCAGGACTAAGAGTAGAAATTATGTTAAATGATTACATAATAGAGGTCACAAGAGGGTTTACAGCTTTGTCATATGCAAGCTAGGTTGTCAGCCAAGGCCTAGAGTGTTTTCAAGACTCAGATATTCCTCAGGCCAAGTCCTGGTCTAATTCAGCACCGTGGACAGTTCAGACGTAGTCTTATTTCTCTAAGAACCTGAAATAAAACACTGTGTTTTCATCTGCAGGCAACTTTCTCTTTGGTTTCGCCAGCTCTACCTTAGAAGGGATACCTTTTATTTTTTAAAGCCCCCTCCCAACTAATGCATATCAAACTTGTCCTTATTAATTACTCCACACCCGTGTATCATTACATGTCTGGTGGATGGATTAGGGTTTCCTTTGCAGTTGACATTAGCTTATCCACATTGTTCATGAAATTTTCTTTCATTGGAGTTTTTTCCATCCTTAGAGTTCTGTACTTCAGATGGGTTTATGGCTCTTAGGAGTTCCACTGACCTTGTAATTGATACTTTTTCCCAGTGGTTTTTTTTTTTTTTTTTTTTTTTTTTTTTTTTTTTTTTTTTTTTTTTTTTTTTTTTTTTTTTTTTTTTTTTTTTTTTTTTTTTTTTTTTTTTTTTTTTTTTTTTTTTTTTTTGTAAGTGGGGCATCAGATACTTGATGTGATGGCAATGGAATACACAAATGAGGTGGAATAAATTAATGAGGGTAGCAAGTCCAAGATTTAGATCTCCAAGATTAATCCCTATAGCTTAATTCAGTATTGCAATGAGTTTAACATATTTGAGGCCAGAATAGCCCATGTTTGAAAAAAAAAAACCTTTTATATTATCTGTGCTAACGATGCATGTTTTAGATAATAGAGTGTTCCTTTTTAGATGGCAGTAAAAGAAACTCGAAGAGCTTTACTTTGTCCATCAGAGAATTGGAATGTGTATATCACAGGATGGTTAGTTTTCAAAATCAGTTTGGATCACACAAAATGCTGATCCTGTTTTTTGAAGAACAAGTCAGAACCAAGTACCAGACTATGCCATGTTCAAGTCACGATTCATCTCTAACCTGTAGGAGTTTCTTGTCCTGCTGCTTGTTCACTTTTTCTTGTGATCTGCATTAATTTGCTCCCTGGCTTTTTTGTAGATTGACCTTGGTTGCCAGAAATGAAATGTTCTCTGTAAGGGAACAAATGCCCTATTGAAAGTAACCTAAGCAGGGAGGAGAGTGTGACCAATTGCCTAGGTAATAGGTAGTGACAACAGAGATATTATTCTAGTATAAATGCATTAAGTTTTTTTGCTCAGTGGGTATCATACCTGAAGGCCTGGCTGAGACACTCCAGATGAGACAGACTGAAAGGGAATTGAATGCCAATGTACTCCCAACTAGAGGGAACCAAATATTGAAGAAATACACTCAAAAACAGTCATTTGTGTTTTAAGAGTTGATTTATATAGAACATAGCTATCTGAGAAATAAATGTTACTAAAACAAAAACTGTAGTTTCCAGATATCGCCAACTGTGAAAAATTAAATACCAGAAAATTCCAATAAAATACTATAAAGTCCATAATTTGCTATAGGTTTACTGTTTGGTTCATAAAAATAGAGCATTCTTAATGATTTATGTAATCAGGTGTTTCTATCACCATGAATTCTAAAGTTTTATTATGCCAATTTCAATTAATGTCTTATTATATATAACATGTTGTCCATGAAGTTCATCACTAAATTTTATTATCAACAATTGGTCTTCTGTATCTCGATTTGTATAGTTTATATGTACAGTAATGATAACTGCAAATTACATATTCATATTAAAAAGGAGTATATTTTAATAGAAAATTAAAGTTAGATTTTCGAGATAACCTAAAATATTTAAAACTTTAAATTTATATTTTGTTTGAACTACTTTTATGTAGCCAATAAAGCATGCATGTAAATAAAAATAAGCAATTTACCAGAATGATTATGTGAATATCATTTATTCTTCCAAAAAATGAATTTTTCAAACATGCATTTTATTATTGGTTTAAGAAAGAAATCATTTCCATATATTTGCATGCAGATCACTTTGAATCTCCAAGAATTTTCAATAAACTTTTTTATTACCACTATAACTGACAAAGCTAGTGGATTATTAATTTGCAAAGTTATACAAAAAAAAAAATCTGCATCTTAAATGACCAAAGATACATTTTTGGTTTTGGAAATGTAGATTCAAGTTAAGTAATTTTAGAGCCCTTGTTAATTTTTAGATCTAGACAATCTTAGCAATATCTTTCAAAAATGAAAAAAAAATATGTGTTTTTTGGCATTTTGGTAGAGTATCTTTCTTTCATAACTCTTTTGTAAAGTCTAGGCCAGAAATGGTCATACATAAAAATAGATCCCATTTCAATAATATATTTCACAGATAAACCAATAAG
The DNA here is from genome assembly GCF_000325575.1 of Pteropus alecto. Lineage (NCBI taxonomy): Eukaryota > Metazoa > Chordata > Mammalia > Chiroptera > Pteropodidae > Pteropus > Pteropus alecto. The sequence goes on from NW_006435781.1 coordinate 1,066,125, forward strand.
ATTAATTTCTATCTTTTTGCAGTCAGTTTATACCTCACTCTTTGTACACAGGCAACTTACGTCAGTGATGGGCAGATTCATCTATGAAGTTTTTTTAGCTACTCATTTTCACACAAACCCTTTCTTTCTGAATATTTTACCAACAAAAATATTGCATTTTCAAGTATTTTTTCTCTTTTGTATTAATCAGACTCATATAAGTAAGTAACAATAACCATTCCTGATCCCTATGAAATAACCAGTGACCTTTTGAAATAATGTAATCTTGGAAAAAAGAAAAAGAAAAAGACAATGATAATTGTCAGCCTTTAAAACCATATCAGAATTACACATATAATTTCTTTTAGCTTTTTAAAAATGGTTAAATCTCTATTTCTATCTTCATGGATGCCCCCTTTATCTCCATTCCTGCCTCTATGCTTTGCACTCAGGAGAAAAAAAACTGACATATTTATCTCTGCTCCCCTTTGTCATCTCATGTTTTTCTCTCTCTTCCATTAATTTCTAACCTAATGCAGATGCACACATTTCCATCATCTGCTCAGTTATTTCAATACTCTGAAACTAGTTCTGGCATTGGGCAATCAAAAGTCTTTGATTTAACATGAGGTTAATTCAACAAATATTTACTGAGTACCTACTATGTGTCAAGCACTATTTTAGATATTTGAGATACATCAATGAATAAAACAAAATATGCAGGCCTCTGAAATCTCAGGTGGCTCAGAGAGTAAATCACAGACATAATAAATAGGTAAATTTTATAGTATGTTATGAGACGGTGCTTTGGAAAAGAAGAGGTAGAAATTCTGGGGTGCATTCTAGTTGTAAAGGTATCAAAGTAGTACTCACTGAGAAAATAATATTTGAGCAAATATAAGAATGAGGTAAGGGAGTACATCACTTTAGATATCTGAGGGAAAATTATTTTGGCCTGAAGGAACAGTCAATGCAGAATTCCTAAGTTATCAGTTTACCTGCTATTTCTAGTCCATTATCTGCATGTGGCTAGAGTAAAGTGAAAGATGTATAGGAAAGAATATTAGCAAGGTGATGGAGGACCCTGAGGGCATTGCAAGGACATTCTCTTTTTTTCTCAGTGAGATAGGAGGCAATGGAAGATTTTATGGAGATGATCTGATATATTAAAAAGATTACTCTGAATCCTGGGGGTGGGAGCTTAAAGCAAGAAGAAAGTTAGAAGACTATTATAGTTACTTAGGCAAAGGTAATAGTGTCTCAGACTAGGGTGGTAAGAAGGTGCCATATTCTGAATATATTTGAAGGCGAAACCACCAAGGATTTCCTGATGGATTAGAAAGAATTGTGAGAGAAAAGTAGAATCACAAATAGCTCCAAGGTTTTTGCTCTGATGAACTGAAGGAATAAAGTTGCCTTCAACTGGTAGACTGCAGGTAGTATGGTAGACTGCAGGTAATATGGGTGATTTTTTTGGAGGAGAACGAATTAAGCTTGAGGTATCTGTTAACATCCCAGTGGAGATATGAGAAGGCAATTGAATATATGATTTTAGAATTCAGGGAAAAGGTCTAGGTTGGACATTTAAATTTGGGAGTTGTTGGCCTAAGGTAATATTAAGAGCCATGAGATTGGATGATCTCACCAAGGAAAAATATAGATAGAAAAAAGGAGAGGATTAAAGATTCAAACATTAAGAGGTAAATCAAAAGAAAACAACAAAGGAGAATGGAAAGTAGTAACCAATAAGGAGGGAGGATTAAAATAGAGAATGTGGTATTCTGAAAACTTAACCTTCTACCAATAAAACCTACATTTGGGGGTACTCATTTCACCTTGCCCTGCTCTTCTAATCACTATATCCTGACTTTCTACCTATAAAAGCAAAAGGAAAAATTGATATTTTTTTGAAATATAGCATGTTAATAATTCCAGAGTATTCAATGAATCTGAACAATTCTTTAGTATAATGTTAGAAAATATAGAATTCATAGGGAAAGGAACAGAAGTTAGCTCAGGAAATGACTTGAATTAACATCTCCAGTGTAGGCTACCTAATTGACAATCACTGTGGTTGATTTAATGGCAAGATTCCTTAGTAGGAAAAAATATTATTGTGAGTATTTATATTTACATGGCCAAATTAAATCCCTCCAACAATGAAATATAGTTAACATAGTATCTCGAAAAGAACCCTAAGTGGAATTCAGGGAACCTGGATTTTGACTATGGTTCTGCGGCTGGCTGACTGCATTAACTTCAAATCTATCATTAACCTCCTTGTGCCTCATTATACTCATTTCACCAAATAAGAAAAATGAAATATTTCTCCTTTCCTACCTCACTTGAATGTTGTGAATTTAAATCTGTGAGAAGTGCTTGAGATGCATAAAATTTGATGGAGTGTTTTATTCATGAATTCAAGGCATCTGAAGTAATTTGACCATGATAGAAAGATGCTTCCTTGCACATTTTTTTTAGAATGACATTTCTGTTACTGACCCACACATTTATGCAGCATATTACTTACTCCAAACTGTAAAACAAACACAAATCAACCTCATGGATAAGCATCACATTTATTTATTTATTTATTCATTCATTCATTCATTTATTTATTTACTTACTTACTTATTTAAATTAGTTTCAGGTATATAGTACATTAGTTAGACATCTATATTGCTCATAAAAAAATCCCCCCAAATACTCCCTTCCTCCACTGGCCCTCCACTTAGCCATCATTCCCTATGCTGTGCTCCCCATGCCCATGACCAACTATCAACTACTAATTTATACTTCTTTAACCCTTCGCCTCCCCAACCCCCCTTCCCAGTTGTTCACTATATTAGTGAGTGTGTTTTTGAGTAGTGTGTTCC